>NC_079148.1:27699918-27740688 GCF_945859685.1 Eupeodes corollae | reverse complement strand
AGAGAAAATAAGTTTAAGAGCAATATTTTTAATTTTTGAACACACATTTGAATCAATCAATTTTTACGAACTTTTACAAATTTTGTAGGTTTTTATTTTTTGTTAAATAACTTTCAATTTGATTTTTCAAACAAAAATTATCGAATGTTTAAACAATATTTCTTATAAGTGAAAAATTAGTTAGAAGCCATAATCTTAAAAAGATATTTAAGTCGAAAATTAATTTTTACCAATTTTTGTTAAATTTTTTGTATGTTTTTAGTTCTTTGTAAGAAAACTTTGAAATCGATTTTTCTCGAAATATTACAGAATGTTGACAACAATATCTTTTAAAAGATAGAAGTAGTAGAAAGCCCATATCTCAAAGTTTTGAAAAGATATTTGAGTAGAAAAATCAATTTTTACGATTTTTTTTTAACTTTTTTGCTCAGGTTTTTATTTTTTGTAAAAAAACTGTAAATTTCTTATAAGTTAAAATTAGTTGGAAGTCATAATCTTAAATTTTTTGGAAAGGTGTTTGTGTTGAAAATCAATATCTACCAACTTTTGTTTTTTTTTTAGGTTTTTATTTTATTTTTTAATTGTCAATTTTTTTTCAAAATTTCACCTGATGATGACAAATTTTTAAAGTTGTTTTTTTTATTTATAAAAAAAACCGTTGATTGCTTTTCTTCAAAAAATATACTTGTTTGGTATCACGATATTATATCTCGTTTATATTTCTCGACATATTTAGGGTTAACCAAAATTTTCACCTTTTTTTTAAACTGCTATGGTAACAAAAAAACTTACGCAAATTTCTCGAGAGCCCTTCATGCATCTTTCTGTAATATTATCTGTATAACAACATTTATTTGATGTTGATATCTCTACTGGTTCTTGGGCTATGGACAACGAAAAACGGTCGCGAACGTACGGACGTACGGAAGTACATTCAAACGCATGCACAGACATTTTTCTAAAAATCTTTTATTTCGACTCCAGGGACCTTGAATCGTGGAGAAATGTCAAAATTTTCAATTTAACAAATCGGACTCATTACAGTAAATTCCTATGGGAAGTTGATAATGCATCATGATTTGAAACTCGAAAATTTTATATTCAATTTATGTACGCAAAGGTTATGCTTTTTCAATGTTGACTATAATTAAAACATATTTTTAATTCGAAATTCTTTTAATAAACTAAAACTTACTTCAAAACAACTTGAATCAGCCTTTATAGAATCACAACATTTTATTAAATAAAATTGAGTCAAAGATTTTGAAGTCATTATAAGAATATATTTTTGAACAATATATGAGCATTTGAACATTTAAAAATTATCATACTTGATGTGTCAAAATTTAAGTTTTAAAGACTAAATTCATGATTTTTTGTTTTGGATCATATAAAACAATTGATAAATTTCTTTTTAAACGTTAATTTAAGTTTTAATTCAATTCTATAATATTTTTGTTTATTTTGTTTAAAAAATGGAAGTGGAATTTTTAAATAACTCAATTTCAGGATGTTGGACAAGTGTACTAATACATTTATGTTTTGTTTTCGAAAAAAAAAAGGAATCTTTAATTGTAGAACTTAGGGGAATTATTAAACAGTCAAATTCATTGAAAATACATTAAAAATGAGCTCTAAATTTAAAATTAACCACCAAAATTTTTTTTAAACAGATGTAGCGTAAACTTTTTAAATTTTTTACTTTCTATATTGACCGAATTAAATATCTTGGCGTTTCTCGACGTGTCAGGTCAGTAGAGTCTAATTTTATTAGACATTTCTAAACAGTCTTAAATACCTTTTGAACTAATAACGATAAAGACTTTAATTACGTTTTATTTTACATATTTTGACGTCATATGAATTAAATAATGAACGATTGCTTTTCTTTTTAATGTAACTTGATACAAATATTTGTCAGCTCGAATATTTTACAACATCTGCATTATTTGAAACTGCGAATAGTAAAAAATTTAGGGTTTGTTTAATGCTTTAGAAAAATACAATTGAAAGTTATTTTTACAAATATTAAATTGCTCAAAATTGGTAAATCTTTAGTTTGTCTTAAATATCTTGAGAAGAAATGAAGGTATTGACTTCAAACTTAGTCCAAATTATGTTGTAAAAATTTAATAATATTTTTTTTTCAAGCATTTAATGGATATATTTTTTTAAGCCAAATTAAAATCATACTTTTAAAAAAATGTTGAATACCACGGTAGATAAAAGCTTTAACTTTAATTATAGATTGGGCAATTTTTGAAGTTCTTGAAATAAAAATTAAGCTTATTAATATTCTAAAACTTATATGGACAGAAATTGGAACTTATCAGTTTGTTGCACTTCTGTCATTTTAACTGCCCATAGGACTTATTGTACTCTTTCCAATTTATCAACTTGACAATATTGACATTTTTTAATTGATTTCTGAATCAAAATATCTCAAAAACGAAAAAAGACTGTATATCCAAAATAATGGTATGGAATCAAAAATAACGTTTTTATTACAAAAAATAAAAGCCTAAAATAAACATTACTAAAAGTTGGTTAAAATTGATTTTCGACTTAATATTTTTAGAAAAAGTTAAAGATATTGCTTTTAAATTAACTTCATCTTATAAAAAATATAGTTTTTAAAATTCAGTTAAACTTTGGAAAAGATGTAATTGACAATTTTGTACTAAAATTTGGTTCAATTGATTTTATGCTCAAAAATCTTTTAAAAAAATTAATCTTTTAAAAAGATTAAGGAATTAATTCAAACCAAATTCATTTTATGGAAAATACTGTTTTCTACATTTAGAATTTTTTTTTTTAAAATCCGACATTCAGTTTTTTGTTCATACATGTTGGAAATAAATAATAAAAATCCAATCTGTATTTGTTTATCTAAAAAAACTAAAACTCTCAAAAAATGCTTCTAAAATTAGTAAAAATTGGTTTGTTTTCAACTAAAACTCTCGTTAGCAAAAATATATTTTTAAATTAAACTATTTCTTTATATGCAAAATATTGTTGGTAATTCTTAGTTGATTTTGTGTAAAAATTCAACTTACAAGTTTTTTTAAAATAACACGAAAATCTTCCAAAAAGACAAACTTACAGATGAGAAATTGTTTTCGACTACAATATTATGAGAGATATTGAATTGAAATAATTTAGGCAACATACAAAATTTTTAATATTGTAATATTTTGTTAAAGTTTTAAGAAATACAAATCGATAGACGGGTGGTAAGCTATCAGTGTGGGTCGTACTTCAGTCCTTTTTTTAATATATTTTCTCAACCTAATTTAAAAGGAGGATCTTTTTAATTTATTAATGTTCTAAATAATGCAAATAGGAATTTCTACTCCTCTATTTCTAAAATATTGCATAAGCATTTACTAAATGAAATCTTTGTGTTCGCAGACTTTTTATTAAGCTCCTTTCAGTTGTTCCAATTTTTAAATACAAAAATCTGGCTGCTGCCGATGGGTTTTCTTGGGAATTTTCTACTTTACTATTTATAGAATGCCAAAAAAACACGGGTAATTATTGTTTCCTATGAATTATTTCACTACTATATTCTACCATTAGTGGAAAATTCAACATAATCATATTCTGTTTTTTTCATTCTTTTTGCTTTCAATTAGTTTGTGCAATTCATTAGAGTAATAAATATTCAAAACTAACGTACATGAAATAAATTCATTAATTAATCTGTCATATGTTATGATAGAAATTATATACAATCATTTATTTACGAGTACATACATAATTTTCAATTGTTATTACTAAACAAAATAAAGTGAAGAAAGTTGCTTAGTTATATCTTTCCAATATTTGCCTATTCCTTAAGAATTCACTCTATAAAATATGTTGTCGAATTTTTTCTTAAACTGATTTAATAAGTTAACCTTTTAAGAATTTGAGTAGATAATTTTTCTTTTTTGTCTGCCCCCAAATAAACAAAATATAAATAAACTTAAATGGGTCATAAATCCACAAGTAAATACTTTGGTCTTAAGGACTTATAACCCTATGTCCCACAAAAAAAAATTATGGGTTCAGTCTGGTAACTAATGTGAAACAAACACCCCCCTTAAGTCCATAAAAGTTTAAACGACGAACGTCGGTCAAATGTTTCAAATAAATTCATATCTCTTTTTTCTCGACAACCCCCTTTCCTACAAAAGTTTAATGTTCGTTTACATGAAAGACACACAAACAAAAATATTAAAAAAATTCAATAATTTACCCATGAAAGGAGCAACAGCGAAAAAACCCAACCAAACAAATAAAGTTCGATTATCCTCTCCTTGGGGGACACCAGCGGCTCCAGCGGTTTAGTTTGAAAAGTTGATATGGCACCAGGAATCTATGTCACTCTACGAAGGTAATCCTTCAAAAAATATATTTACTTTTCTTTTTCTTTTTTCTTTCAAACTTTACGCGGCGTATACATTTTCTTTTTTATTAAATACTGTTGCACCGTTGTTGTTTCACTTAATTTATACCGCGAAATCTTTTTTTTCCAATTTTTGTTGCTATATTTTTAAACTACAAGAAAAAAAAAAATCCGAACGACGACGACGGAAATATGAGATACGAGGGAAATGGTGGTGGTGTTGGAAAATATTTCTTGAAACGTCTCCCGGCTGAAGCCGCGAGAGAAGTGTAATAAATCACTTTTTATATTAATAACACATAAATCACTCTCCACTGCGGAACTTCACACAGAAAATTACGACAAGCAGACACTGCACAGCTTTGAATATCCTTTAAGCGCAAAAGGATACATCCCCATCATGCCCCATCATAACGAACCAAACACACTTTCGAATTATATTTCTATATTGATGTGATGGTACTACATATATACACCAGCCCACCTTCTATACATACATATAGATGAGTACGGGACGGGTATCGATGATGCACCGGACCTGGCTGATGGTAATGTTTAACGAGGAAAAAATCCTGACAGCTAGAAGAAACTTTTCATCCTAATTAATCGATTTCTATTTTCATATCGAATTATAATTATCCTTTTGTTTTTTCTTCTTTATTTTTGTTCCTTCAAGTTGCGCGATTTACTTTATGTTCATTTAGTGTTATTTTGTTGTTGTTGTTTTGAGTAATTATTATTTAATTCAAAAATTTTAACGGCGGTCTACCTTAAGAAAGGACAATTTGAATGAAGTCAGAAATGATGTTCGAGCAAGAGCAACAAAAAAAAACGAATTTCCGAGAGCCAAGGATTTGTAATGCCTTCACGTCAAGTGGTTGCACGAGGACTAACCGTTTTCTGATTTCTACGATATTCGCAGGATATAACGACTGTCGACTGGTATAAACGCAGACTGCTGCCAGTTGATGCACAACAATGTTGTGGATGTTAAATACCATCCACAAGAATATCCCATCCGACCAAATGTTGAAGTTTGAATATTTTTGTTGATGCAGGATTCTTTGCAAAAGCATAAGGACTCGTCAGGACACTCGTGTGTGATGAGATTGCGCTGTAATGTGGATTTCATTCGATGGGGAAATTCAAACAAAATACAAGAGAAATCCTTTAACCGACAACGACCGAACTACGACCGACGACGACGGAAGACATTGCGTTGGTTGTTGAATGGAATACTTTTTGAATGTTTTGAAAATTATTAGAACTGTGTGTTTAGACCATTCGGTGGGATTTTGAAGGAATTTTTAAGTTATAAGAACGCTTTGCATTTGTTAAGGACTCTGGACGTGAGGTGGTGTCCAATTTAATTGCTCTATCATTAAATAATAATTCCTTTCAGAAGTATGCTTTACCTGATATAATATGTAGGTAGTAGTTATAGATAAGAGTTGAAGATACTCGTAAAGGAAGGTAATGGCAAAAGAGAGAAAAAGTGTTTTTTTTTCTGAGGTGGTAATTGAAACATGACACCTGTTTGATGATATACTAAACGAATTTAATTGATTTCTGGCCATTGTTTCGTTTGCTGCATCGATTGTTCAATGTATTGTGTATTGGACTTTATTTGTTTTTGTTTTGGTCAATGGTCAAAACTCAATGAGTATTTTGTGGTTATTTGTGATTTTTAAAGCATCAATAATGCATACGGAAGGTAAGAATAAAATGGAGGTAAAGAGTTGCATCTATAGCATACAATATGTACTTCCTTGTTTTATATGCCAATGTAAATAAAGAAGTTTAAAAATCTGTTATTTTAGACGTATAGACTACTGTAAGTTAATATTTCTATCTGAGGGTACATTGAACTTGCTGGATGAACTTTGTTGCAGTTCTTGTCATTGAGGTAAGAGGTTAAAATTTGTGGAAAATGTTGAAAACACATAATAACTTTACTCTCAACATCGAAAATTATGATCCTTTAGCCTGACCAAATTATTGGTTAAGACTGGTTTTAAAGGTTGATAAGCGACCTTACTTGAACATGTATAAGTTTGTGATGATAAATGTATATGTTAATAGGATTCTGTGGTTGTGGTTACATTTAATAAGGGCTTTGGATATATTAAAGATGACAAATGTTATTGTTTGTGGTTAAAATTATTGTTTGCATTTTCAAAAAATTATTTAATTTCATCAAATTATTGTACATAATAGCTACGGATCAATAGAACTTAAAAGTTATAAGAAAATTTAAAAACTACACATCATTTGAAACATTAAACACTCAAAAAATTGTGTAACTGATTTTTTTTAGAAATATAATTACATTTTTTTTTTTTTTTTGACAGGAGGAAATCTTCAAAAGACACTTGGCAGTATTCGTCACCAAGTAGTGTGGGACTCTTAACCACTAAAACCACCTCTTCATCAGGACCAATCTTGAAGGATCGACTTCCGATTTTTCTTTCTTAATTTTGTACAATCACTTTGGGGGAAGTTTAAACTTTTAATACTTTCCCATGTTTTTTTAGACCATAAGCTTATGAGGCTTGGTTTTTCTTAATCTCCGAACATGGTTTCTTATATTCAAGACGGACTCCATTTCAGAATTAGTATGCCTTTGCAGTCTCTGGTTGTGCGATATAGCGTATTTTTTTAACAACTTCTGTAATAATTTCTATTTGTTAGTCACGATGTAGATCGGTATTCCTTATGTACTAAGTAGCATTAACTATTCCACGAAGGACTTTGTTTTGGAATTTTTGGATGATTTCGGTATTTGTTTTCTTTGTACAGCCACATAATTGGATTCCATAGGTCCAAACAGGCTTTAGTACTTGATTATACAGCATTATTTTGTTTTGGATTGATAAATCAGAGTTGTTATCAAGTAACCAGTAAATTTTTCTATATTTAAAGTTTAACTCTTCTCTTTTCTTTTTGATGTGCTCTTTCCACTTTAGCTTGGCATCCAAAGTCATTCCAAGGTATTTGGCCGTATTGGCGTAAGGTACAGCTTGATTATTAATGATTATTGGAATATTGTTTATCTTTTTATTTGAAAATGAGAAAGTTTTTTTGAATTAATTTAATTGTTTTTTTTTTTTGAAAATTTTAATATTATTCAAAGAATCAATAATTTTTACACGATTTTAATATATAGTCATAATGTACAATTCATTTTCTATTAAAATGTTTAACAGTTTAAATTTGATGAGAAAAAGGGCCTAATGACTTACAATGCTCAACCATTTGTATATTTTGTTATTAATGTCAAGGATGAAGGGAACCTACTATTCTTATGCTGAACTCAAACGGCTTATTGAATCAATCTTTTTTTATGACAAGAACTACTTTTGGAGGATATTTGTCAATACTTCGCAGAAGGCAGTACCGGTGAACAAAATATTTTTTCCGCAAGGAGTAAGCCAGAGTTATGCATGAATAAAATGGTGTGTTTATTCTCTGTATTATAGTAAAAAACCCCATCCCGTTTCAAGCCTTTGTTGCAAAATATTACAATCGAAATATATTTTGTGATGGGCTGGGTCGAAATTCTGTAACTTAACTTTTTCACCAGTATTTGTGAAAGCAGAGCTTACAGAAAGTTTTGGTTTGCAGCTGCGGTTGGAGCATTAAAATGCCTTTCTTTTGATGTGTATTTCGATGGAGTTTTGAACATACATTTTTTTTTTCGGCAAACTCGAAACACTAAAAAAGAAGAGGCTGGGATGTGACCCACACTGATAACTTCCCATCCCGTCTGGCGATTTGTCTTGCCTAAAAGTTTGTCTTTATGTACTCGTATCAATTTTTACCAAATTTGAGTAATATTTTTTGTAAATTTTATTTTTTATGAAAAAAAAAATTACTGAATATCGAAAACAATATTTTCTGTGAAACAAAATCAGTTTGAAGCCAATATTTTTAATTTTTGAAAAGATATTTGAGTCGACAGTAAATTTTTTAAAAGTTTTAGTATTGTTTTTTTTTTAGAGTTTTATTTTTTGTAAAAAAAACTATGAATTCGATTTTTTTTTAAATTTTATTGAATGTTGAAAACAATATTTCTTATAAGATAAAGATAATTTGATGCCGATATTTAAAATTTTTGAAAAGATATTTAAGTCGAAAATCAATTTTTACCAAATTTTTTTTGTACAAAAACTGTCAATTCGATTTTTTTTTAAATTTTACTGAATAATGACAACAATATTTTTTGAAAGATAAAAGTAGTTTCAAGCCAATTTCAACAGTTTTTGAAAAAATATTTGAAATGAAAATCAATTCTTACCAACTTTTATTTTTTTATTTTTGGGTTTTATTTTTTGTAAAAAAAAATTCTTTAATATCACGTTACAATGTATGAAATAAAATTTAATTCAAGTCTCTAGCGTTTTTGGTTCATAAGATATGGTAAAAAAACCACCAACGCAATTTTCTTGAGATATTTGAAATCGATATCTCTTCTGGTTCTTGAGCTATGGACGACGAAAAAAACGTCGCGAACGTACGTACAAACGCACGCCCAGACATCCTTCAAAAAATCTTTTATTTCGACTCTAGGGACATTGAAACGTCGAGAATTGTCAAAATTTTCAATTTGACAAATCGGACCCATTACAATAACTTCCTATGGTAAGTTAAAAAACATTATATTTGAGGTGTATGTATGAATGGAAAGGTGCGTGGATGATCTGTATTTTAATGAAACAAGAAGGGATTGAACATAAGACCGAACATAAGACCGATGCGATCTAAACCTTTTATTATTATCTTTAGAAGCATGCATTTGATGTTGTTTTGTAATAAGCCAAACAAGTTTGAACTTAATGTATCCATAATTTTCTAAAGATATTTTATTCTATATACAATTTAAGTACATTTTGTAAAATTAGTTTTTAGTTTTATAAAAATTTACTAGATGTCAAAAATATCTTTCGTCGTAGTATAAAATATTCGTAATTATAATTACTTCGTCTAGAAATTTCGTACTTTTTAAAGAAAACTGTCATGTTTCAAATTAATTCTGTATAAAGTTAAAATAAGTAAAATAAATTCAAGTATGTAGTAATATTTGTTTTTGAGATACTGTTTTTTTTTGTCAGGTTAAAATAAAAAAATTTTGGAATTCGGAAAAACCAACGTACATGCGTATAAGAACAATTAATTTCGTCTCTAAGGCTCTTGGAATGTTGAAGTCTTGCAGGCAAATTGTGTTTCCATTGAAATTATTAAAAATAAATCATTCCCGTGCCGTGCAGTCTCAGATTTTCTTTCATGCATAATTTTCGGTCAAAAAATAAACTTTATTATCCAACACTTGACATTTTTAGCATTATTAGGCTGTGCAGACTCAAATATTGCAGATTTACCGGTTTTCCCACCCTGAACTTAAAAATCATTTATACCTATAATACATTGCACCTTCCCCAAAAATATCCTTTATTATTAAATTGAGTTAATACACAAACATATTTTGTTCATACAACCAGAAACTTGGGCTTTCATCAAAGCTCCTCTAATATAAATTCTTTCTTTTGTATGCACGTTGACGAACAATTTAAAAATCATTTTAGTTAACCTCAAAATTCAAACAGGATTATGAAAAATAATCATCCTAAGACCGACCAAAACATAAGAACGAATTTTTTCAAAAATTTCAAAAATATGAAATATCAGAAAATGAACTGATAAATAAAAATGATTGTGCATTCACACAATCCATTTCTTTTGAATAACATTATTCAACCAGTATTTCAAAATTCAAGTTTTTCAAAAAATTATAAATTTATATTTAATAAAAATATGATTCGCATAGTCGACAGAAAGTTATCTTTCTTTTGACACCTTATTAAATATGATACTAATGATTATGATGATTGCTTAGATTACCAAAGGTTCACTGTGGCGTATGTGGAACTATTTAGATATTTTTTTTATTATGATAAATATAGTTAGCTCATTGAGAAGTAAATTCAAATTAGTTTTTAAAATAATGTTTTTAAAAACTCGTTCTTATCAGACTTTTTATGTTTTATAAAATTTAAAAGTAAATTTTTTAGAAATGTCATAATCATTATTATTAGTACTAAAAAAAATAGAATCCTTCGATTCAAAAAACAAAAAAAAACTTATGAGCTATACCTTACAACTGAAAATGAGTTAAGAACTTTATAAACACTCTTGTTAAAATATTAATAACATGACACTCAAAGGTTTTAAGAAAAAGGTTTGTACAAGCCCTAAAATATATTTTAAAACATAAAAAAATATTTGGTTTCTTGAGAATTCTATCGTGCTTTCAAGCTTATCACTAAGATTAGTTTTAAAAATGTTTCAAATATTTAAATTACCTGCTTTTTGGAAAGCCGGTGCAAATTCGTACTTGGGCACATTCGACATTGCCGTTTTTCCTTAGAACGTTTGTGTGTAAGCCAATAATTTTAACACGAAATGCTTCTTCCTCCAAATTCATACGATGCTTTGTAGTTTGCAAGTTCCAGTTAGTTTGTGAAGAAAGTTAGAAGTTTTTTTCTCTTAGCTATCTAACTTCAGGTAATTAAGCAATTTTTAATATTTATTTGGTGAGAATAAGAGTAATATTGTACGACTAACGTAATTAAGTATATGAAACTTTAAGGTTTAACTTAAACAACTCGAACCTGTTGAAGTTTTATATCTTTTGGTAAAAAAAAGTAAAATTAAATTTGAGAGATCGTGGTAAATTCGTCAGTTTGGAGATGCAAACATTCGGCAACTGACGGTGCACATTCAACACCTGCCGAATGTACCCAACATTAAATTATTTGAACGTGAAAAAAGCTATTTCGGACGTAAAACTTGGACGAGAAACATGGTTTCAAACGCACAATATTACAGTCAAAAATAAAAAAAGGGTGACCTATTGAGAAATAGTTTAGATTCAGAGATTGAAGGGCAAACCTTTCAAACAAAATATACATCCCGACCAAAGATCAAGAAAAAGATTTAGGGGAATGTGAAGAAATGTGCATTTTACCAACATGGACTTACTTATCATACATTCAAAAAATTTGTTAATGAGTTTGTTACTTTCAACAATGTCACATGCAGAAAAATAGGATAGTTGTAAGGAAGCTTCAGAAGACTGGCTCTTTGGTTTTTTAAAAAGAAAGAAAAGTCTGTTGACTCTTTTTCATAAAATAAAAATATAAGTGTTTTCAGAATTGATACGGGAAGATTCTTTTTGATTTTAAAACCCTAATATTAACATTTCATATACTGTTGAAAGTTTTTCAAAACGTAAATTAACTTCGTGAATTCGAAGGTTTGAAATGTTGGTGCTGAATGTGCCTCAGTTTACCATATACTTTCTTCGGACTGGTGTTATGAATTCACCTACTGATCCAACTTTAATATCCTCTAAATAAGCTGCAATACCTTAATTTTTTCTAAAGTTAAATCTAAGTTACTTTTTTCCAAACGGTCTTTAAAGTAAAATGCACGACTGGGTCGCACAAACTTGCCATTCATCCAAAGAGTATTTTAAATTTTAAAATATACCAGCAAAAGAAGTGTGTTTATAAAAATTAAAATGAAATTTTATTTCTCAAAACAAAAACTAATTTTTCAAAATCTGTATTTAAAATTCATTAGAACGCTTTTTGTTTTAATGAATTTTGTATATATAAAATTTGTCTTAGTTTAAACATATTTTTAGTATGAAGTTATGTAGAACTTATATATATACGTTTAAAATTTCAGCACAAATAAACGATCCATTTTCGATACAACGAATGTCGAAAAAAATGTTTAATATTTTCTTAAAATCAAAATTAAAATCAATGACATTTTTATTCACCAAATATTATTAAGACAGCGTAAGAGCTTGTACAGAAAAATGATTGAAATCAGTTGATTGGTTCTTGAGAAAAACACAATAACGGACTACTATTATTTATAGGCTTTAATAAACAAAATGAAAAAGAACGCCTTTAAGTCAAATGCCACAATGTTTTGGGCTGTATAAACAGACAGACATGCAGACAGGCAAACAAACGGCCCACTGTTTTTGACTTGTCTACCACCATAATGTTATACTTGATTAAAAGCTCCAGTTAGAATTTTCTTAAAAATTAAACCAAAATATTTATAATATTTATTTTGTAAATAAGCTTTATGAATAAATAATTCTTATGTTTGTTTAAACACAACAGGATGAAAATTTGGATCGATTTTGTGTAAACAAATCAAAGCATATTATTAATTTATACTTTATTACAGTAAAAATGTGAATATCATAATTTATCTTTATTATACAAAAACTATCTCCAACAACTTAGCCTTTTGAATCTTGAAAATATCTAGTGAAATAGCTTAAAACACTTTATATTTATATACAATTTTGAGCCTACCTAAAGTTTTATAAAGAGATAAAATTGTACCTTGTCATTTTAACAGCCCATGAATTCATCATCATCCATTTTTGTGCATATTGTATGCATATTTTGTACGTTATTTTGAAAGTTATAAATAAAATAACACACAAGCAGCTACTGTCTTTTAATAATTTAGTTTTGCAGAATTAAATATCGACCCAATCTCATATCGCAGACTTTTGACTTTTGAGATAAATGAGGTAGAACTTTTATTAAATATTAAAAAGAAAGACAGAAAAATATATTAACCTAATTGAAATATTTTAATCTTTATGCAAGGATATAAAATTTTATAAACAAAATTTCAAAAAATCTAAAGCTTATTTTACTTATATTGATCACTCTCCTTTTCAAAAATATTGAATTTCATTGCCATAGGCTTTTCCAAAAAAAAAAAAAAACTTTCTTCGAAAATTAGATAAATACCCGACAGATTCCATTCTTCAATATAAAAAATATAAATATACAATATACAAAAAAAATACCATTGCAAAATCAAAGCAAACACAAAATACACGAAAAAAAAAACAACAACAGACTCAAAGCAAAAAGCAGGGAATTTCTCTTTAAATTGAAATTATGCAAATCATCAGGCAACAATTTGTATCCACGTCATGAACTGATACACCCTCAATATTCTGGAATTTTTCAATTTAACACACATCGGAATTTATTGCTGTGATCGTTTGTTGTTGTTGTTGCTGTCGCTTTTGTTGTTGTTGTTGGATGATCTGACTTTGGATTACATTGACAAAAGACTACGCGCGTATTCAGATTTATTTTATGTTTTTTTTTTCGTCCTTGTATCTCTAGTTAGAGTCTGGGATGTAGAGTTGTAGTTTTGCAAACATAATAATGCTGATTAGTCCTTGAAAATGTACTATTTATATTTGTTTGTATTAAGCAAGTTCTCAATCGAAAAACGTATTAAAAAACTTTAATTAGTTAAATATTAAATGCTCTCTCAAGATATTCGAGTCGAAAACTAATAGATTTTTTTAATTTTCATAGAACTTTTTAATTTTTATTGGTAACAAATGTTTTTTAAATGGTTTAAAATACATACTGAATTTGAATAAAATGTATTGTTTAGAATATAAAATAATTCTTAATTCAATATATTAATAGGAAAAAACAAGTTATCTATTTTGCAGCTTCAAAAGTATAAGTTTGAAATTTGACATCTGTCAAACGAAGTTCTTAAACCAATTTAGTTTTTCAGTCTCAAGTCTGACATTTACTAAAATGTATCGCATACAAATTGTTAAAACCTACTACAAAAATGGTGATTTTGCCACAGCCACATATCGTGCTTTAAGGGGAGTTTATATTATCGTCCAACTACGCAAGAAATTTGAAAAGACAGGATTGGTTACAGATACTGTAAGGCTTGCTGTAAGTGAAAGTGTTGCCGAAGACCCGAATGTATCGATTCCTCGTCGTTCTCAGGAATTAGTCTTATGGCACATTATGGCGTATTTTGCATTCGGATCTACATCTACATCCATATAAAGTCAACAACAGAAGACAGCTGACCATTCACACGTCGTCGTAGATACGTCGATTGGGTGCTCGAACAACAGGCTGTGGAAGTTGATTTTTCTACCAAATTTTTCTTCAGCGACGAACAAAATTTTCAAATTGTCTTATTTGGGGTTCTGAGAATTTTAAAGTAATGAAAGAGAGACCATTATATCCCCAAAAAGTTTTGACTTGGGTCGCTCTTTGGAACTTAGGTGTAAACTTACTTCTTCGAAAGCGACGTTGGGACAGCTGTAACCGTCAATTTTTGTGCTACGCAAAAGACCGTGTTTATGCAAATAAACTTTTAAACTAAAACTTAAAAACCAAAATTTGTCAAGGTATGGCTGAGATACCGCCCAATGTGTGTCAAAAATTGGTCAGTTGGATTGCAACAATTCGCGTGGTGGTCATTTACATGATGTAGGGTTTCACACATAAAGTCAATGTTCAAACTTTATAATAAAAAAAAATGTTATGTGTTTTATTTACGTTAACTTTTGAAACCTCAATATGGATAACCCTGTGTGAGCAATGAAATGATTTTTTTTAGTTTCCAACATTTTGGTTTATGCATGCTTTTAATATTTATTAGATTGCTCCTTGAAGTATGATTTTCAAAAAATGCATTTCCATTTCATGTTCTTTAAGACATTTTAAGAAATGCATAAAATATACAACCTTATCTGCCAGACTATAACTTATACGCAAAATGCTTGTGCATAAGTGGTGTTTTGTCATACTTGGATTGCCAACGATGATGTGTGGTTTTTAAAGGTACTTTGACGACTAAGTGTCATTGGATGTTAAAGGATATTGAAGGCGGTAGAAAAACAAGGATTAGAATAAAAAAAAATAAATGTAGAATGTTAACGGATTAAAGTCACGGATTTCTATATATAAAAGTAATTTCCGGAATATACAATTTTAATAAAATATGCACATATATTTCATATGTGAACAGACTTCCGTTCCTTCCTGGACCTGTTTTCCGATTTCAGAACTAAATGTGTTCTTTGTTTTCTTAAAAATGATTGATTTCTTCGAAAAGTCCTTTTGTCAGAAAGTTGAAAAACTCTTGTTTCGATTCCGTAGATTTGGCTAAAAGAACCATTTTTGAAATTTTTGTTATCTGGTTAAAATAAGGTTTTTCCAAAAATATGTTTGATTTTTAAGCTTCCGTCTTTTGACAATCGACAAAAAGATCAGTAGACCATAGTGTTGACGAAGATTTTTCGATTCATAGTCCCTGGACTTGAAGAGGTATTCACACAGTTGGGTTACTTTTTGGCTACTTTTTTCGTAGATAGTCTTTCTTGAAAGCTAAGACGCCACCGTAACATCCTCAAAAGGTCACTGTTTCGTGTGGTTTATTTATTGGCTGAGGGAATCATTGGACCACATTTCTTCAAAAACCGGCAATAATGTTAAAGCCATTATGGAACGCTATAGGGCCATGATTTATGCCTTTTTCGTCACTGAATTGGAGTATGTTGATGTGAACGACATTTAGTTCCTACAAAACGACTTTACATGCCAAACAGCCAACAAGACAATGAATGGCCTCATAGATTTCTCAATATAACATCGCCTTACAATTTTGTTTGGGTTATGGAAATTCACTTTTCTACACAGATAACCTCGAGGCAATTGACGCAGTGTAAGAGAATATTCGAAAACGTATTGCTGACATGTGGCCCAAATTGCTGCAAAAATTGGTCGAACATTTCATCTTTTGTCAGGACCAACCCAGCCGCTAAAGCTATTTGCTCCAAACCTTTTTTAAGTTCTGGGTTTTATTTTGTTTTTATTTTATTTTATTTATTATTTACACGTTTGAAAAGAACAACCTTTAAAATGAACTTTTGATTCGCACGGACTTTCTCCTGTTTGTATAATAGCTACTGTTATTTTTGGTCTTAATGAAAATAAAAAAAATAATAATAATAATGGGGACAGATAAACAGAACTGTCGAAATGGGTGGACCTACTTTTTTTTACTTCTCTACTATCGTAATTTCACTTTTGATAAAAATCTTCTTTTTTTTTTAATGCAATACTTGCCCTATAGTTCCCGTTTGTAGCAACTTAAAATCAAAGAATAAGTTTGATCTTTCTAAATCGCATATTTACAGTCTTGAATAAACAAAATCTATAGATTGAACAATAATTTACTTTTGTAAAATTGCTTAGGTACATAAATATGAAAATGGTTACATTCATAGTAAAAGGGCAGATCCCTTCGATATCAATATTGCCTTTAAAACACAATAATTTGAGAAAGTAAAGATCAAAATAAGTCCATCCAAGATTATAGCCTAGAATACATAAACATAATATTCCATTTTTAATATCGTTAAAGTATGAACCTTAATTTATGCAAAGCAAATATTTTGAGAATAACAATATAATATGACTACAGTTTCTATTTCTCTCATCAACACCCATTTGCTCTAAAAGTGTAATGAAACTTACAATAATAATATTTTCCCTTTAGTCCTTTTACACTAAAAAACATCTCATTGATTGTATTTCAAATGCTAAATCCTAACAAAAGCAATACTCTCAGCTTATCTCTTACATAAGATAAGACTCCAATATTTACACAATCATTTTGAAAATATCTCCAAAAACTTTTGTTAATAAACAAACCTCAAATCAAACACCCCCAGCATATCACCATCAGCAGGACAACAACAAAAAAAAAGGATTATAATTTGGTGTTGATGAGAGATATCACATTAATGCCATCATCAAATCGAGTTTATTTCTCTTTGATTTACAATACCCATTTAATCAAAAGACCAAAAATGATATTTCCTCTAGGTTTATATTCCTTCGTACAGATCTCCATATAAATTCATCTTCAATATAATGTAACCAAATAACAATTCCCTCTCTCTCGTCCTTTCCATATCCTTGAACAATGAAATTCCCAGTTCCATGATACAAACAAGCAAACACAACAAACGAAAACGAACGAACGAACTTTTATTTCCTATTTATCTTATCACAATATTGTTAACCCATTCTTCGAGAGACACAAAAACGAACCCACCACCGCCGCCCATCGTTCCTCCTTATATCCTTTTTTGAAGCCAATAACACTTTACAAACTCATACCATGCCAAACCATACCATATACCATAAAGCAGCAGAATGAGGAGCTGTGGATGGTGGAAGAACCACAAAACATAATCAACCCCGAGGCTATTTTCCCATTTTCACAGTTCAAACAAGTTAGAAATTGTAATGAAAGTTAAAATTAAATTGTATTTAGATATGCATAGCAGTTTTGGTTCATGCGAAGCTTTCCCAGAAATCAAACTCCCCCACTCCCCAATGGTATCTGCCTGTTTATTTCTTGGAGATCGAGTCTTTACAACTCTGCCGCTCAGCTCGGTCTGTGATGCTACAACAGAATTGTTCAGAAATCGATTTCGACCCTTTTTGACAAAACCCTTCCATCCAATCGTCCGTCGATACGGATAATATGTAAACCCTAAAAGTAAGAAAAGAAATTAAATAAAATTTGTTATCTCCTCGCAAGTCCTATGCATAACCACCTCTAACTCAATCTCCTCCATTGAAACAAGTTAAGCAAGCAATTTTTCCATCACACCATTAAATCCAAGGACACGCACTCTACACACACACGCATTAACCTGTGTCCTTTTATTCGAAGGGTTTTGTTTGACCAAAAATAAGATTCACATCTCGCTCTGACCAGGAAAGAGTGATTGAAAGTAACTTGAATGAACCAACAACGATGATGATGGAGATGAAAAGCGAGCAGATAAGGAAGAGGACATCAACATTCACTTTTGTCATCACTCAAGAAATCATCCTACCACTTAACTCCCCTCCGGTCGTCTTCAATCCTTGCCAAAAAAAGAAAACATGCTCTCCTCAAACATCGCATGATGCGTGTAATAGTGTCAAGTGGTTTTAATCAGATTTCTTCTGTCGTGTAGTATAACCTTTAACCAATTTTCAATTTACCCTTTCGATATTGTATACAGCTGAGAGTGCCAGAGCCCCGTTGTTGGCTTCTTCCTATACTTTTCGTCAGACTATACACGAGTGTATACAATAAATTCTATACCCTTTTAACCCGATGAACTTACATTGAGGAGATGTTCTTGAGAAAGGGTTAAAAGATAGCACCATCACAGTCTTTTTGGTGTCAAATATTAAGATTCACTCTTTTATCATTTGGTGATTGACAGTGGGGTCAAAAAAAATTATGTCATCTCCAATCAATTATCCTGAACCCGGAATAGTAAACACAAATTCAAAGCAGACTAACAAGGATAATTTCTGAGAAGAAAAAGAAACGTGACAGATTTTTATTTGACTGAAAACAAAATCATATCGAAAAAGAAATCTTCCTAAGTGGTTTAAGAAATAATTCAACTTTTGGTTTATGCAATAGGCAAACTACTTTTTTGAGCTCATCTTTGACTTTGACAAGATCGCAATCATTTTTCATCACTTGATTGAAGATATTTCAATTCAAGATCGCGAATATGAGCTTCCTTTTGATTTGTCCAACCACGTGAAAACTCTTGGCATCAAATGGTTCCCTAGCTGCGATTTCTTTTCATATAAAAATGCACAGGAACGAAATGCAACGACAACGACAATAACTATTTTATCGACCGTCACCAAGCTTTTCGATCCACTTGGATGGATTTAACCGTGCATAACCACTGCAAAGATCATTATGCAGAAGCTCTGGGATCTTGGATGTGATTGGGACTAGGAGGTCCTCAAAAAGAGTTGGGAAGCTTTTCAGCTGGAAAATGATAGAAAAGATGAAAAAAGGTGGAATCGAATGAACCCATCAAATCAAGCAATCGAGATGCATTACTTTTGCAACGCTTCAACGAAAGCATATGGAGCTGTGGTTTATGTGCGAGTATTAGATAACAAAGAAGACATCCATAATGACTTATTTCTAGCAAAGACGAAGATTGCTCCGAGCAAGCGTCGAAAACTTTTCTAAAAACTCCATTAAAATGGCTTTATAGTCAAGGTAAATATCACTTATTTTGTCATATATGAGCTTCAAATCTTTTAATTTAAAGCCTTCTTCGTGACAAACTCCACAAACAATTGCCTCATTAGCCGCGTTTTATTATCACCATGATCTGATCCGGATCTTGGATTTACATGCATTACAACAACAACACTCAATTTGAGTTTCAAAACTACTCTCTTCATTGAGATGTTCAGACGGTTCTGAGTTCTAATTTATGTCACCTAAGTGTTTCTTACAACCATTTTTAATTTAAAGAATGATTTCAAAAAAATTCCCATGTAAAAGTATTTTCAACATTTTTTGATTTTTGTGATTTGCACATTTTCAGAAGTTGTGGAGCTACAACTGGAACTTGAATCATCATCGATAAGATTCAATAGGGATAGAATTTAATTGTTTGATTCTTCGCTTTCATCACTTTCAAATAAAAACTGCAAATTATAAAAGTTTTTAATAGAGAAAAGAAATAAAAATTAAAATGAATACTTCGATCAACAACAGCAGCTTCCATTTTGGGTATTTGTTTATATTTTTTTTGTTTCGAAATGTCACTTTTGAAAGAACGAATTTGACACTGCTAACAAACTTTAAATAATAAAAAATATGATGATCCAATGCTATTTTATTATCATGATCTGATCCGGATCAGATCACGGTGATAATAAAACGCGGCTATTATAAGATTTGGCTGAATTTCATCGTCATTCAACTTATCTAAGCGTTATGATATGTGCGTCTTTTTCAAGCGTTCTTTTGGAGACTTTTTAAAATTTTCAAGGGTTCTCACTATTTTATTGAAAATTCCTTTTTGGAGTTCATCATATTTAAAACCTTTACGGTCCATTTTGTTAATTAAATATCTTAATCTTGCAGATAGAACCACAAGAATTAATATTGACGATTTTACAACTAAATCAATGCAAGACTTACTCCGTTGTTTGTAGATTTTGATGCTGTTTGTGATGCCGATGTAACCTTTGCTGCCACTGTAACCGTCGCTGTCGCTGACGCCGCCCGTCGCAGATTTACTTTAACACTTTTGAGGCTAAAAAATAATGTCCATTTAATACGAATATTTGAATTTTAAAATTTGATGTTGTTTTAAGCAATAAAATAAAATTATTTCATTAATTTTGAAAAAAATATTTTAAAAGAGGACTCGAAGGACCAATGTATATTTTGTACAAGAATTTTTAATTTTTAAAATTAAGAAAAAAAAAGAGAAATTCAATAAATTAAACCACAAAGTTTAGAGGTTGATTTAAAAAATATATTTTATTACATAAGTTAAAGTAGAATGTAAAATAATAATGTATTAGCTTAATTTATGTTTAAACCTTGATGTGACATTGAATTTTTTTATATTTTCGATAACTTTTTATTTGACATTTAAAGGTTAGCAATAATGACTTAAAGCTGAATTTTTCTACTTGTGCTTCGATATAAATATAAAAAGATTATGCCTAAGTCCCACGTTTTGAATTGAAAATTAAAGCTGACGAATCAAAAGGTTTGTTAACTTGCTCCAAAAAAAATATAGCAAAGCTACTCAAATATTTGAAAAAAGTATAACCTCTTATCTAAATTAAAGCTAGGTATGTTTCCAATGAAGATATGATGTAGACCGATTAGCATGTTCACTCGGCTTCAATAAGCTGTTTTCAAATCTTTAGCACAATCATTTTTCGCTGAGATATTACGATCTTATGATTAGAAACTCAGAGCTCCAATATTCATCTTTTCAACCTTAATAAAAGCAGTTTTTTTCAGAAATACAGCATTTCAAAATACCTTTAAAGAAACACCGCCACTTAATTTTAATTGTCTATTTCGATCTATTTTTGGTTTTATTCGACTCTGTGAGATATAATAATAAGTAAGTTTTAAGTTTTTCCGCAATTTCGGTACAGATTTTTTAGTCGTTTCAAATCGTTTTTTACTATACCTCTAGATATGCAACCCTTTCAGATTTCATATATTTTTCTGAATATTATTTTCCACAGCTACTGTATTACAGTATTCAAGTTCATGACTACCTATAGTACCTTCTATCCTATCTGAGTTTTTTGGTTAGGCGCACTCAACTTTCGTTTGTGCTATGCAAACTTACCGCAAGCAATTTTAAGCTCTCCGCCTTTTAAGTGGTTTTTAACACACACAACAACATCAGCTAAACAAAAAAAAGGTGGCATGAAGACGATTGAATGCTCCTCGAGTTTGAATTTGAGGGTTTTGGCGGAGTGTGCTAACTTCAAGTGCACATCGTTCTTTACACCATTCTCATTCAACAGTCCTCCGTCTTCTCCTCATCAACACATCAACCCATCCCACTTGAAACCCAAACCCTTTTATAAACCTGTACCTTGTACTCTTAGGCTTCATCTTATTCGAGGTATAATATGTACACAATTTGCTCTTGCTCAAACTTCTAACCCAACGCTCGAACTTGAAGACCGATTCCTTAGAAGATCTCCTTTAGTATCAGCATCAGCATAGGCATTGGCTTGGCATCGGCATAGGCATCCATAAAGTGCTAGTGTTAACAATTTTCCTTCAATTTATTTTCGGAATTTTAATGAAATGGCACAAAACGAGGTGTTTATTACTCTTGCCGTCAACATTGAAGAAGGTGACGTGGTATTTAGTTCAACACTTTTAGAAAAGATACACATAGCCTCTCTTTCACTCCATCTCTTTGTCTACTTCTCTCTCCCACTGTTTCATTATGTAGTTATTTTACTTGAATCAAGTTGACTAAGGAACTGAATGTCTCGTCGCCGTTCGTCGTGAAGTGAATACTCTCGACTGCTAGTCTTTCCCCAATGAGGCTTCGAGGACTTCAAGGAGCATCTTCACCACTTCACAAGTATAAAGTAAAAGGGTTACGGTAACGGTGTTAAGTGTATAAAATATTTCTCGAGTTAATGTTTGCATTCGAGGAAAATTGAGAGCTGTTTTCTGAAATTGATACAACGACGATGTTATTTGTTTTGTTTTTTTTTCTTCTTCTTTTCGTCCTTAATATTTATTCTGGCAACAGTTCCTCTATACCTCTTCCTCAATATTACGAAAACGAGTATCGGTCTCTATACGATGTGTCTTCGTTTAACCTTTGCTTTGGGTTTTTCTTTTAGGCCGGTAAGGCATGGGAACGTGGCATTTTGAGGGCGCCTCAAGAAAATCATCTTCGCAAATTTATTGAAGTTCATTTTTCGTTTAAGGTGATACAAAGAAATGCTGAAAGGTTTAACTTTCAAAAAAGAGTTGCTTTATATATTTACAAACTCGCAGAGTGTGGTGTGGTAAGTTTTTGGGTGCCACACCCACCGTCACGCGTGTGATACGAGAAGGAAGGTGTTTCAAATTTGGTTTTGATGCGGAGGGTTAATAGCAAGTTTATGTGTCGTCTTATGGTTGAAGAGATAAATTGTGCAATTTACCAGTGACTTTGAGATGATACCCCAATATAAATTAATAGACTTCCAAAACCCAGTTAGACTAACTGGAAATTGATGTATATTTTGTAGGTACGTTTAACCTGATGGTTAAGGAGGATTTAGGGTAAAGAGAAAGAGTTTACAGCGAGGAAGAGAGTATAGGCACTGGGTTAATATTAAAGTTTATGGTTTCTTAAATGGATGAATAGGCATGAGATTATGGATTTAAAATAAGATGTTTTATTAAAGGTTGTAAATAAAGATATATGTAGATAAACTGGGCAAGAATCGTAATAGCTTATGAAATTTGTGCAGAAAGGAGTATTTAATATTTTGATAGAACATTAAACGAAATTAATTACTAACATTTTAAATAACCTTTTGTTGAAAGCTAAGCATTTTATTGGTTAGAAATTTACAAAATATTAAGCAAATTAGTATAGGATATTCAAAAATTAAAATTTTTTGCTAACTAGTAAATTGCTAGTTCGATTTTATTCAAAAACGTGCATCTGGCCCTCCAGGTTAGGGGTTGTGCCGTCGAGGTGACTTCCTGGCCACTTCCAAAATACCTTAGTTGCGAAGCACCAACAAGCCTTGGATACGGACGGATTAACTGTTGTGCCAACTACAAAGGCTTCAATCTCCTTAACATTGCATATACGTTCCTGACCTGATTTGCCCATATCAGTGTGCCTATAGACCAGAAAAGTCCCCTATCGACCAAATATTCGCACTGCGGCAGATCTTGGAAAAAACCCAGGAACTTCAAATCGATACCCACCATCTCTTGATCGTTTTAAAGCGGCGTATGACAGCATCTACAGGGAAGAGCTCTACAGAGCAATGTCTAGTTTTGGCATTCCTCTCAAACTTATTCGTTTGCGCAGAATGACAATGGAGAATGCACGCTGCTCTATCAAGGCCAGAAAATATACTATCAATGCATTTGATGTTAAAAAAGGATTTAGACAAGGCGATGCACTGTCATGCGACTTCTTCAACATCGTTCTGGAAAGACTTGTGCAAAACTCTAGCGTCAACACTAGAGGCACAATCTTCCAAAGGTGCATCCAATTACTAGGATGCGCAGATGATATTAAGATAGTTGGAAGATCAAAGCTTGATGTCAGTGGAGCGTTTTTGAGCATTGCGACGGAAGCAAAGAAGATGGGTTTAGTGGTCAATGAGGGCAAGACCAAGTATATGCTGTCATTAAAAAAGGACACTGGACAACGACGTCTTGGACCATGGACAGCTATAACTTTGAGGTAGTTAAGGACTTTGTCTGCCTAGAAACAGATATTTTTATTTTGACACTTGCTGGATTTCGAGAAATTTGTGCTTGAATATTGCCGAAGAAAAACAGGATACTTTAACAACTAAGTAAACCTCAAATATGCCTGTTAATTGGTATCCTTAGAGTACATAGATGAACAAATAAATCAACTGATTTATGCAAAGAGTGTGAAGAGCAGGATAGTAAATAGAATTCCTTAATTTCCAAGTCTAGCTTAGAGAAGAAAAATAGCACAACACGTCCTAAGTCTTTTTATTGAAAGCAATCTTGAAATTTCCTTAAAAATCTGATTGGTTCAGGCAGGTGCTTTAACTAAATCTAACTAAAACAAGCTCTTCTGCTTCAACCTATCTTTCCATTCCGAACGGAAGGCGCTCAACATTATCCAGTGCGTGGACGTCTCGCACTACAATTTTACGGCTGACGTGGTCAATTAGCGGAATGTCTAATAGATGAAAGGCCCATTTTCGTAGTATTCATTATTGGGGTAGTAATACCCAAAAATTAAGCTCTTGATCGAATACATTGCTCTTGCAACGTGCCCCTCGATCTAGCTGCAGAAAACAAATACAAATATCTATTCTGTTTATGTTGGGTCTATTGTATAGAACCTGGTTGGAATAGTAATGTGCTCTGACTAAGGTGTTCTGTGTATTCGAATATCAAAGACTTCTTCTCAAAGATGTGCACAATGTAGCAAATCACCTTTACCGTGCTACCAAGACAGCTGATGAAACACAACTGTTTTGTCAAGGTGAAAGCTCCCCTCAGTCTGGCCAGAGAAGCAATCATATGTCTGTCGAAATACAAATACTGATTTAACCAGATGCCAATGTACTTTACTGCACTCTTATTCGCACATGGCTATCGATTTCGTTTCACTATCACCAGATTTTTCCAGGTCTTTCTCTTTAGGTTCCATACATTAGAGTCCGGAACAGAATAATTTTGCATTTCTGAAAGTTAATTTCTAACTTCCAGTCATCGAAATATTGCTGTTTCTTGTTGAAGCCACTCTGCAAAAGTGTCCTGATATCCTCAATGTTTGGGGCTGTTCTGCACGCAATTACGTTCTCGGGGTACGCAATTCACTGAGTTAGTATGCCTATCAGATGGCAGGTGTAAGAACTAAACAAGATCGGCTAGTTACCCGCTCCATACTGAAGACCATTTTAAATATTATAGGTTTTGGTAGAAGTCACATTGCCAATTTTGATAACAAACCCCTTGCCATTAAGCGAGAACTTAAAGGCATCTGACTGCTTAAAAGGGAACCGACCAAACCCATAAGCTTTTGATATTGTAGGGTCTCTTTGGTTAATTAAAAAATAATCTAAGATTTGTTTTTCAAGAAGAAAACATAAGCATATGCGAATCAAGCGCATTTAAAATACTCATTGTAACCGTTTTATAAAAAAATGAAACAAACAATAAAACTTGAGATAAAAATTAAATTTGAAGCCCTCCGGGCAATATGTAGGTACCTATGATGTTTGTATGCTGCATTAGTTTTTTACAATACTCACTCTTATATAAACTCTTGTTTCAAGAGACTGATATTCATATATTTCTAACAGCCGCTCTTGACGCAATTATTTGATAAGGTCATTTCCTGATACCTGCGATCAAAAAGGCCTGCATGATATACTACATTTAATCCAGTCAAAAGAGATATGACACATCGGAATGATATATCGATGAAATTTGGTACTGACCTTAAATCACTTTATAATAAAAAGACAAAACAAAAAGACTCATACAAAATTACAAGTGAACATTAAGGTTTTAATTCGAATTTCCTTCAAAAAAATAAATTTTCTGTAGAAGCAAATTAGTTTCAAGAAATGTCAAATGTCGAAAATATTTTGAATTTTGATGAATATTCTATAAAAATGGTACTTTTTATGTGTGTGAGTGATCGGCTTATTTTTTTTGCAGGTTACTATTTAAATTTATCAAAACTAATGCTTGCGATACTGAAAAAAGAATTTGGATTCGTGTCCATTTTTTGCACTCCGGCATTAAGGCGAGAAAGGGAATTTAGACAGGAGTTTGGCGGCACTTCCCCGAGTAAATAGACAATCATGAAAATGGTGAACATGTTTTCCAAATCTTCGCACGACGACCGTACCATTGAGATGCCAATGTCCCTCTTCAGGATATAATCACATCTATGCTGCATCTGTAATATAGGCAAATTCAACATTTGACTCGAATATTGTTGGGGCAATTTGGAGTGTTAGCAGCCGGTAATTACAGCAAATATTTGAAGATGACTTAAGCTTGTTTCCGTACAAATTTAGAATTACAAGAAAGTTAGAGTAAATCAAATCCAGAAATGTTCCATGAGAAGGAACTGCACCCAGAACAAGTGACTGTGTGGGGCGCAGTTTCATCAAGGTGTTCTGTTCGGCCATACTTCTTTGAAGAAAACGGTGTAACAATAACTTTCATTGCGAACCGTTATTTAAAGGTTGAACAGCATTTTGTTTCAGCAAGATGGTAAAAGCGGAGCTAAAATGACAACTACCAGACAGATTTATTTCCAGGAACTCCACTTTCGGTCCCCATGGTTACCTGACCTGACTCTACCAAACTTTTTAACTTCCCATAGGAAGTTATTGTATTGGGTCCGATTTATAAAATTTAAAATGTTGACATTTCTCAACGTTTTAAGGTCCCTAGATTCGAAATAAAAGATTTTTAGAACGATGTCAGTGCGTGTTTGTGTACGTACGTTTGTATGTACGTCCGTACGTCCATACGTTCGCGACGTTTTTTTCGTTAATTGTGTAAAATTTTGTTATACAGATAATAAGGCAGAAAGATGCAGAAAGGGCTCTCAAGAAAATTTCGTGGGTGGTTTGAAAAAAAGGTGTACATTTTGGTTAACCCTAAAAATCTTACGAACCAAAAACGCTAGAGACTTGAATTAAATTTTATATAATATATTGTAACGTGATATCAAAGAAGTATATTTAAAAATCCATTGAACGGTTCTTTTTTAAATCAAAAAAATTTTGAAAAAAATGTGTCACCTGCAAAATTTTACGTTTTAAATATGATTTCATCTCCAAAACAATTTTGTGCAACGAAAAATAATGTTTTTGACATCTGATAAAATTTTAAGAAAAATCGAATTGACATTTTTTTTATAAAAAACAAAAATCTAAAAAAACATTACTCAAAGTTGGTAAAAATTGAATATCGATTCAAATATCTTTTCAAAAACTTGAAATTTGGGCTTCAATATTATTTTATCTTATAAAAAATACTGTTTTCAACATTCTGAAAAAAATGAAATCGAATTGACAGTTTTTTTACAAAAAATAAAAACCTAAAAAAAAATGTATAAAAGTTGGTAAAAATTGATTTTCGACTCAAATATATTTTCAAACATTTGAAATATTGGCTTCTAACTTATTTTATTTCACAGAAAATATTGTTTTCGATATTCAGTAATTTTTATATAAAAATCCAATAGTTCGTTTTTTAATAATAAAATCTACAAAAATAGTACTCAAATTTGGTAAAAATTGATACGAGTACATATAGACAAACTTTTAAGCAAAACAAATCGACAAACGGGATGGGAAGTTGTCAGTGTGGGTCACATCCCAGACTCTTTTTTCTTTATACGATGTGACCATGATCAAGATTGGAATTTTTGAAAACATACCTCAATAACTTTTGATGCTCATATGGAAGTTTTTGGGGACTTTTTCCACTTGTTAATTATAATTTCCTGAGTACCAAATTTATTGTCGATATGTGAATTTGTAACAGGTTTGAAAAACTGTATGAATATTTTTACTGGAAAACTATTAACCTCAGTCTAAGTTTAGCAATCCAAAGATAAAATGTAGCCCAATTTCACATACCCTCTATATTTTGCCAACATAAAATATATACGGTTGCCCATACCTTTTTCTCCACTAAGCTTTCGAACCATTAACTTTTTATTTCTTTTACAATTCTTAAACTCTTCGAGTTCCTTACAAGTAACTTGTTCCATACAGATTCACCTTAAATGCATTGATCGGTTTTATTTTTGCAGACGTACACTTTGTTGCGCTGTAGATTTGTGCCATCACCATTGCCATAGCATCGCTGTGTGGTGGTAGGGAAAATCTAATAATACATCACCCCTCTTCAGCAGCAATCGAATAAAAGTCAAACCTTAAATAGAATACCCTCAACACATCTCCCGATGCCTGATGTGTCGTATATGTTTTCTTTGATAGCCTCCCCATTTCCATCCCCATCTTCTTACCCATCCATCACCCCCTGCCTCGGTTCAACACCCATCCTATATACACGATAGTATAACAACTCACTCTTAACCTTTCACTCCACAGTCCAGTCTCCAGTTCAGTCCACTGATGGAATTCCTCCACTGTACTATATACACCAGTAAGTTGTTCCGCCATTTGACCGCTGCTGCTGGCGTTTAACAATAAATTGACGTATGTTCGGACAACATTGTCGGACAATATGTTTCATTCGTCCCTATTCTTATATCCCCGTGCTTCGCAGCGCCGCACCATTCCGGTTATAGCCCCTACAGCTCTATATAGGTCTTAAATCAGTGTTTCTCTTGTACGAGTACAATATTCTTTCTTCTTCCTTTTTTCGTCCTTTTTTTTGTCTTCTGATGATGGCTTTTTTTATTGCCATCGGTGGCGATACTGCGGCAAAAACTTTGAAATGTCCTTTATATTGGTGGTAGCGTTGGTGGTCAGTTTTGGGGGTTCCAGTTGAGGATAGTTCAACTAAGAGTTGTTCATTTACCATGGATTTTTATGGGCGCCTCCACTGCACAAAAGGGGGTTGAGTGTGGAGAGCGGGGAGAGGGAGATAAATGTTGGATGATTTCGTGTAATCAAAAAAGTTTTCGCATTTTAACAATTTATCTTGAACATGTGACACTGTTTTGCTTGGTGTTGTTGTTGATGTTGTTGCTTTTTGGTGCTTTTGTTGATTGTTGACTGCTGCTGCATCGTCTGCTGTCGAACCGTTTATCGAAATGATTTTCGACCACAAGAATGGCCAAAATTGGAATACTCACATAAAATCACCCTGGGGTGTGAAGTTGGCAACAAGCTTTGCTTTAACAGCCTAAAAAAAAGCCGTGAAGGAATATAAAAAAGGCGAAAATGTCTTCTTAAGGGTTGTTCAAAACGATAACGGTGTTTAAGGTTAACTCACGCTGAGTAGTGTAGGCATTGCTACCGCAGCGTGCCTTTGCTGCTTTTACTTATTTAATTTCAGTATCGTGCGAGAATTTTTATTGTAGGAAGCTACAACACGAACAACAACAAGGACTGTCTCAGTTCCGTCTTCAGTATACAACCAATAACGAACAAGCTTACCTCAAAGTCAAAAGGAGAGCCTTTTTATCTCGACGCTATTTATTAGCGGCCGACTTTGGTAAGGCTGATTTCTTTTACTTCTTCTTCCTTATTTTATTTTGTATTGGTATCTGGGGAGGACTGAGGACTGAGTACTGAGGACTCGTGCAGTGCACGTTCCGCAATGAGCACGATAAATGTTGCGATAAAATTCCACTCTAATGACTTAATGACTTCATAATTGAATAATGGAATGGAATGGAAATCGAAATTGGCAGAGGAAAAGCGTGATAGAAATACAAAATGCCTCCAAAGTAGGTATAGTTGCCCGTTGCCATTGCTATCAAGGAATCCGATGATGTGGAGGTGGCACGAACGAGCGCCAACGAATGGTTCGGAATATTGTTATATACTCCAATGGGAACGGGATATTAGGGGTGAGTTTAAGCAAGTTCGCGACATTGTAGCTGATTAATAGCCAATTTGAGGGCGATATTTTACTTATTTCGCGAATAAATGTAATTGACAGAGGATGTTTTTGTTGGATGGAGAAGTGATAACGCGGATGATATCATTGATGGAGTGTGCTTTCGATTTGGGTTGTTTTTTTTTTTCTTTCTTAAAATCGATTTTTATTTTGTTAATTTTATTCGTGGTTGATTGTAAACTAGATTCAACAAGATATCAAGAGTTTTGCTGAAAAATCGTGCTGGGAAATATAAATTAAAGTGGCGATAAGAAAAGTGGAAATATTTTTGAAAGTTTCGTGGGTACTTTAAATTTGTAAAATTATTTGGAACGGCAGTTATCTAGGTGTAAGAGTAAGTGCCTAGAAATGTCCAGTAGCCTTCTTTTAAAAGGACTTTTATTTTTTAGTTCAATTTAGCCCATAAAAAGTTTAATATATTTCCCACTAGTTTAATTCCACCTAATTTTTTAACTACACCAAAATCAAACAAAAAAAATGAAAAATTCATACATTTTGGAATCACACTTTTGTGATAATTTTCTTACTAAAAACTTGAACATACATTTTGTTCAAACTGTTTCTAAGAAAAAAAATCAACTTTATTGAACACTTAGACATTTATGACTTCTCCTTTCAAAATTTTGAATACAAAGTTGTGATACAAAATAAAACAAAAATCACTACCGATTAGCACGAATTTTCCCCTGTATATAAATCTGTTGAAAAATAGAATTCATAATTTAAAATTTAATAATATACTTGCAAAATAACTTTATTACTCGTATTAAAAATTTAGACACCCGAATTCTGGAAAAAAAAACTTCATTTTTCAGTAGCTTTATTTTTAAATCTTTAGAGGATTTTTGTTTTGAATTAATTTAAACATTTTTCAAGCTTTGTTTGAAAACATTTGTAGTATGCAGTTATTCAAACATGTGCCCATGTCGTGGAGACAGGTCGAAGTAGTTTTTGTCCCGAAAGTGGGTAGGCGGGGTCACGAATCCGCGAAGGATTTCAGACCAATAAGCTTAACATCTTTTGTGCTTAAAACCTTGGAGCGCATTTTTGATTACCTTATTAGAGAAATCCTAGTTGCTCGACCTCTCGAAAGCTCTCATCATGCTTTTCTTAAGGGCAAATCTACGGAGACTGCCCTCCATGAGGTAGTGCGTACTGTAGAACAAACAATCCATTATAAAGAATTTACTCTTGCCACAGTCCTAGACATAGAAGGTGCTTTTAACAACGATTCAGATTCCATAGAAGAAGGGAAAGTGAAGGGACTTCATTCGAGAATGGATTATTTCCATGCTCAGTGGCAGGAAGATTCAAACAACACTAGGCAATACAATCGCAACAAAACACGTGAGTAGGGGAACACCCCAGGGTGGTGTCCTTTTGCCTCTTCTACGGCTTCTGGCCATGGATACAATTCTCGTTAAATTAGAGAGATGTGGAGTGAAGGCGGTAGCTAATGCAGATGATTTGGTGCTATTGGTGTCAGGAAAGTACACCTCTGTGATTAGTGAAATCACGGAGTCAGCTTTAAAGAAAGTTAGCAGCTGGGCCACGAGTTGTGGACTAGGAGTTAACCAAAGTAAAACTGAACTGTTCATCCTTACCACCAAAACTAAAGTACTGGTACCTCGACTTAATGGTCAAATCCTATCATTGTCATCCAGAGTGCAAAATATTTGGGAGTCATACTCGACACTAAACTAAACTGGAAACCGGGTTAAGAAGGCCTGTGTTGCCTTCTACGATTGCAGCAAAACTTTCGGCAAAAAGTGGGGACTTCAGTCGAAGATGATTTTATGGGCGTACACAGCCGTAGTACGTCCAATCTAAACACATGCGTCGATTGTGTGCTGGTATGCTCTTAGCAAAGCCTATAATATTGATAAGCTAAAGAAGGTTCAGAGAACAGCTTGCGTGGGCACCACAGGGGCCATGCGTACTTGCCCAACGGACGCCTTAAACGTTATTTTGGTTCTTCTACCAATCGACCGTTTTATTAAATACATAGTTTCCTGCAGCGCTATTAGGCTGAAGGAATTAAATAGCTGGTTGACAAAAGCTTATGGTCACAGCAATACAACGAAATTGATTCCCTCAGATATTATCTCGGTAGACACTGACTACTGCACTCCAACTTTGGGCCTTAGTAAGAGTTTTAAAGTTATTTTCCCATCCAGAGAAGATTGGGAGGATGACATCGTGTCGATAGGTTTCGACACAACCATCTTTACTGACGGCTCAAAGATGGAGTGCGGAGTTGGTTCTGGGATATTTTCTGAGTCCCCAAATGTAGCTAATTCCTTTAGGCTTTCTGACGGAGGCATGTAAGATACTTAAACAAAGACCAAACCAAAAACGAAATGCGGCTATCTTTACAGACAGTCAGGCAGCTGTCAAAGCTATTAACTCGGCCACATCCTCATCTTAAATGATAAAGCAATGTCGCGATGAGCTTGCGAGCCGGAATATTAACCTCGGTGTCACCCTGATCTGGATTCCGGGCCATAGTGGTATCGTGGGAAATGAATGGGCTGACAAGCTAGCCAGGCAAGGATCGGCCTTAACATTCCTCTTGGTGCTATGAAGGGTAAAATCTTTTATATCTACCAAACTGAATCAAACCGAAGGTGGAGCAATTTACCCAACGTCATTAAATCTAGTAAGATATGGCCCACCTATAACAAAACCCTTACAAACGATCTTCTATGCAGGCCAAGGCAAGACATAGCCAGGATTGTTGCGGTTTGTACCGGGCATTGGCCTATAGGAGTTCATGCAGAGAAGTTGGGTATCTCCTACAACACCTTTTGCAGTAGCTGTAGTGACCAAAGAGAAAGTGAAACCATAATCCATTTCCTCTGCAAATGTCCTGCTTTGGCAAACACTAGAATGAAATACTTTGGAAAAGCATTCTTTTAAAAACTTGATGAGCTATCTGTGACAAAGATTAGAGACCTAATCTTTTTTCTCAATGCTACAAAATGGCTCTAACATAATCGCTATGAAGCTTCTCTATAAATCTTTCCCCTTCTACCACAGGTCAAACGAGTTTTTGGTATCAAAACGGCGCACTACAGCGCTAATTGGATCTCAGGCTAGGTTGCCTTGAGATCGCCATTTCTACCTACCTATGTACTTTAAAAAATTAGTCAAAGTTTGGAAACAAAAAATATTTTTAATATAAAATAAGAAAATCTAGGTAATATTCATAACTAATGGATTTAAAAAATATTAAATTGAAATTCGAAGTTCGATTTATAACTATAATTTAGCACACATTAATAAAAACATGGTTATTTAATTCGTGTTATAATATCGATTCGAAAAAGGAAGTGCTGATAACCACTCGTTGATAAGGGTGGATAGATGTTGAAATGGAATAAAACTACCTGTGTGTGAGGTATTAACACATTTATATTTTTATTTTAAAGGTGCAAGTATGCCATTAAGTGTTGAATATGACATCATTCAAATACCCAATTCGGCTTCTTACTTCGGCACGGATCCGAATGGTCCTATTTGTAATGACTCTTCTGCGTGGATTAGGCTCTGTTGGAGCGATGGCCTGTGTTATGATCACCTTTAGCGCATCGGTTAGTTGTGGTTTATTTGCATAGACTTGCGACTTCATGAAACCAAGCAGGAAAAGGTCTAGCGGGATCAAATCCCATGACCTTGGTGGCCAATTCACATCATCCCTGCTAGAGATAACCTTACCCTCAAAACGTTCATGCAAAATGTCAATCGTGGCGTTTGCTGTGTGGCACGTAGTGCCTCAGTCCTGTTCAAACCACATGTCGTCTATGTCCATATGGTTCAATTTGGGCCATAAGAAATAAGTTATCATCGTTACGTAGCCCTCGCTGTTGACGGTGACTGCCTGAATAATAGCAATTTCGCCTTTGCGTCATTCCAAAATCCACACCAACCGGTAACTTTTTGAGGATGCATTATCACCTGGTGAATCTCGCGATTCGAAACCCAGTTAGCTAGCAAACGGCTTTGTCTATGATCATGAACTTTGAGCTCCTGGGTCAGTTGGATCTTGTACGGGTGTAGGCTCAAGTCCCGATGCAAAATTCACCAAGTTGAAGTCTGCAAAAGGCCTAGTTCTGCCTGGGGTTCTGCTGTACACTTCACGGACCGCGCCAATGTTCTCCTACGTTCTTGCGTTTCTTGAACATACGGGTGTTGGCTGATTGTTTACTAATCCGGTCGTCTCAAATTTGGCCACCAAACGATGAAGAGTCGACCGTAAAATAGGCGAAATGCACGCAACGTTTGCATTAACGAACACTAATTTTGATAACAAAGTTTTATCATTTGAACGTCCTGTTCAAGTGTTCAATCGTATAACTTGCCACGATGATTTGGCATAAACGAATTCAAAATTATTAGAAGAAAAATAACAAAATTAAGCTCCATTGGTTTTTGAATTCTTGCACTTTAAATCTTGTACTTCAATAAAATTTGTGGATAAATTTTTGGTATTCTTGTTGCAAAAATATCGAATAATGAAAGCGGCACTCCATTATTCTGAACTATCCGATGGACTAAATCTATGTCTCTCATTTCGTCATCCCAATGATTGTAGGGTGTTCCTGGCAGAACTTCCTACCATTAGTCCATGAAGTCCTCTCTTGGCATACGCATCTTCTTAGATAGTCAAGTTACTATAAAATCAAATAGACAGCCCAAAACAGGCAATCATCTCTTATGGAGATGACGGAACAGTTCAAAATTCATCTTATTAAGGGCCATAGAGACATTCCAAGAAATTGCAAAATTGACAAACTTCAACAAAAATGAAACAACTTTAACTTTGATGAGCAACAATTCCAACATCAATTAAGAGAGCATATATAGATGGTCTAATACAACCACTTGTCGGTCAACTAAATTAATTTGGCCGATCCTTGATGCTTAACCCTCTTAGCGACTTATTTCGGTTGGTACATTAGCATATTTGTTTCGCTCTTTACAGGACACTGCTTAATGAGTATAGGCATGCTTCTCGACTTTCTGCAAACGATTTTTGCAGAAGCTGCAAGGACGGAGAACAAGAGGAGACATTGTCTCACTTTATTCATGTCCTGACCTATCAAAATGACGAAGGCTCCACCTTGGAGGCTTTTACCACAATGATCCTAGTAATTCGAGAAATTCCGACATCTATTGTCTCAAACGCTTCGTAGCTATCTCTTAATGGTTTAACAAGTAATGTAGATCCTAAGATCCATGTGGTAGCTCAACGGGCCAACTAAAGTAACCTTACTTGAAGAACAATTACGAAATTATGAATTTTAAGAACCCATAAGAAAAGCATAGAAACCCCTTTGTATTAACAAAACCTTAATCAATAGCAATTAATAATTATCAACATGCTAAGCACACCCTTCACACCTCCCTTCATTTGAAGGACATAACTAAAATAAAATGGTGACTTTGATCGTTTTTGACAGAAAGTCAACCCAAATGTCATTCAATAAATCACAGAAATTCGCCAATTTGCCACCATTATGAAGCAAAGCATCCGAAGAATATCACATCCTTTTAAAACCAAGCACAAATTAAAGTTGAATAAAAAAATATAAAAATCTGAATATTACACCAATTGCTTCTTCTATCCATATTGCCTTACATATGAGACTTCAAATTACTCCTCTCAAGCATACCTCTGCGATCTAAATAGAAAACAACCCTAGACAGATATTGCCAAAGAAAAGAATTTAATCGAAAAATAACACACAAACAGGCACACACACACACATCCATTCCCTCCACAAATACCAACACAAAATACTAAACAAACGAAAGGACCATCACGATGCTAGGACGATGTGAGTGGAATCTTTACTTTTATACATACATATGCATACATTCAAACATTCAAAATAAAATAGAAAATGTGAAAAATCGAAAAGAAAATGTTCAATAAAAAAAAGAAAACAACGAACTCTCGACAACAATTTTCCAATTGACTCTACAACATTGGTTGGTTCCCTTTTGGTATATATCGGGGATCGGATCGGTTTTGGAATGGTTGTTGAGGAAGAGGAATTTTTCCATTTTGGAATGCGTCAGCCAGTTTGTGAAGAGGAGTAAGCCTGCTTTTTTCCTCCCTCTGTATTCGACTTTGACTTCGACTTTAACACCCATTGAGAATTCCGCAAGCCATAATCTTTTTTTACTCATTCCTTCATTTTTTTTTACCACCACTGCCACCAACGCCAACAGGGCCACCGTATGCTTGCTTACATCCCTCAAAAGTTAGCAACCCCAACCCTCCTGGATATTCCCAGCGGCAGCAAAGCAGATTTTCAAATAACTCCATTGTCATTTTAATTCCGATGTCAAGAACATTCGTAAGGAGATTAAAGGACATGAACGATGAACATGCCGAAGAGTATTTATACGTGTGTATAGGAAATACCATCTATAGCTAAAAGCTAGCTAGCTCTAGCTGTAGCTATATTAGTGACAGGCGAGCATAGAGTCAAAGGGGTTTTATTCGGGAACATGTAGGAGTGGGTATAAATATAGATGAGGTATGGAATTGGGTGTACCAGATCCACCCAAAACACCCTCCTCTTAAACCATCATCATTCTTTTGAAATAAACGAAAATTCAAAAAATCAAAATCGACTGAAATTAATCCCGCAACTTTTCATTTCGCCACGCCATTCAGCCACCAGCCACTCAGCAGCCACTGCTTCCCGTCGTCGTCATCGTCGTCGTGGTTCCTCCTTCTTCCCTTTCCATCTATTTTATCGTCATTGAATCACCGAATGATGTCACACAGGATTTGCACCCAATCCAAAGGATTTTTATTTCCATCGTCTATGTTGCGTTCGTAGTCGCTTGGTCGTCGCTTGTCGGTCGTCTCTCGTTGTCGACATCTTTGAGTTATTTTGGTGTTCTTGTGTGGGTTCTTCGATTTCATTTGAGTTTCATCTTTGCTACCTACCTTCCCTTTCCAGCACCCCCCCCCCCACATCACAGTCATCGACTTCTCCAATTTCACACCAAAAAGTTGATTAATTATTTTAATTAACCACCGATGATGGAAATAATACAAGCAAAAAAGGACTTCCGCTTGAGATTGCACTTAAAATTAAAATCGACTTTTGCTACACCAAATACCGCGTACAGTTTCTGACGTTGAGGGCTTTTATAACTAATATTTATTTATTTACCGTTGCAAACACACAAAAAAAGGGACAGCAATATACACAAAATTAATTATCCGATCCTGATGTAGGGCTGATGTTTACTAGGCATAGGTATGGGTGTGGGTGTTGGGTGTTCCTTGGCTCATATCATCAGAACCTCAACACCAAGAGCCTAACCTCCACTTCCACCCCCCCAACGCCAATATAGCTCGGGCCGAAGCCTACCTGAATTAAAATCAAAATATATAATAAATTAAATTGGTCGCGTTGCGGTCATAATAAATTAAAAGCTCTTTTACTTTTGTGCGGTTTTTGCAATTTGCCAAGCACTCACCAGATAAAAGCCGTTTAATAGCTTCAAATTTGATCAAATTATCCTGTGAGCCTGTTCCAGTAGTGAGACTGAAAGCTGATGTACATGATGATGGTGAACTGACTGTGCCATGTGCCATATGCCTGTGCCTTGCCTTATGCCTGTGCTGCTACCAAACAGTGGCAGTGGCGCGAAGGAGCTTCATCACATTACGCACAGAGAGAGAGAAAGAGCTTGTGTCAGTTGCCATTTGGCAAGTTGGTCAGAATGTGGTTCGATTGATGATAGAACAGCATCAGGCAGCACTCATACAATTATGACAAAGAAAGACAGAGAACGCTCTACATACACCTCTTGGATGGTGATGGCCGCCATCAGAGCCTGAACTTGTCCATATGTGGTATGATGCAGTGTGGTGCGGTGCGGCGCTATGTTGATGCACTTCATATGCGGTGTGACGTGGAAATATCGTCTCTATAATATATGAAATTGATTCAAATTGAGTTGATCGGATTCAAGAGCTACCATATGGACATACTGACTGATGGGTTGGACTTCATACATATGTTTATAGGACGACATCAATTTATATGTTTAAATTGAGTTTTGAAAGCAACAAAATCCCAATTTTAAAAATAAAACTTTGTTGCTGAAATAATGTGTACATATATTTTAAAGAACGATGAATATTCATGCCAGACACTGCCTCCCATTTTTTATTTAATTTATTACTAAAGCAGGTCCTTTTTTTGTGTTTTAATATGATTTTTTTGGTAACTTGTTATTTTAACCAATTAGATTTTTTTGAGTTTGTTTATTTACTGCTGCCAGTGACTCTTGAAATCTTCTATTAGTTCTTAGTTAGTTTAGTTTTATTTATGAGAATTTAAATAAAAGTATTTTTTGAAAATAAAAGCTGTTTTCAACTTCAACACCTTGAGTAAGATATTCGAATTAATACACAACTGAATACGTTCATAGGTAAATGAATACGTTCACACACGATTGAATGCATTCAGCGACCATTGAATAACATTCATAGTCAACTGAACGAATTCAGTCGTAATAGAATACAAACATGAATTGTGCTCTCAAACTCAAATAAATGTCTTAGAATCCGACTGAGTCTAGTTCAAAATAAAAGAGCTAACTTAACCAAATGAATTGACACTTAAATAATTTTATTTAACTAAATGTGTTTACAGGCAGCTAAATGTGTACCTAACTTAATTAACTGATTCATACACATCTGAATGCGTTCGTTTGCAAATGAACACTGTCAACATAGATGATTTTTTTAATGTGCAACTGAATGCGCTCCCAAAAAAACTAAACGAATTGTAATAGAACTGAAAACTTTCACATAAAACTGAATATTTGCATGTGCAACGGAATGTCAATTTAATGGAACTTAATATTTTCACATTCTCCCATTACACGAAATTGAATACGTTTCCTCGAGTCTAAAAGTATTCACATGAATCAGAATGTTTAAACACGTAACTGAATACATTCAAGCGATACAAATTGTATTCACATGCAAGTGAATGCGTTCATTTACAAGTGACTGTGATCACCAGGTAAATGAATGCATTCAACCTCAACTGAATACGTGCATATGCAAATGAACGTGTTCACGCGTAGTCAAAAGCGTTCAAACACAACTGACTATCGTAGGATTAAAAACAAAGAACTTTAAAGTCATTCGCATGCCTTCACACGCATATTCTTCACAAAGCAACATTTTTAACTAAGTTTGATAAACAACCTTATCACAATAAGAATAAGATATTTAATCACTTTTGACATCCAGAAGAGATTATTGGCTTTATGAAATACTTAACTTTATGTAGCATGACAAAACTCCCTTCCATTGTGCTTGTAGTGTGTTTATAATCTGCTAATCGTTCTCCCTACATCCACAATGTATATAATTTAGCAGAAAAAGCTAAAATCACATGCGATATACGAGTACATGTATACGAGTGTATATGGAAGAGAAAGTCATTTCAGCATCCTTTTTGTCATCATGATGGTGTCTAATATGTGTTTATTTTTTTTATTTTTCTCCCAAACGACACAAGCCCCACCATCACGCTTTTGTTTTGCGGGGGATGTTTATAACAAGACACGACATCTCTCTAATAAACACCTCGTATCATAATTATGCTTGAAACATAATTGCTTTGACACATGAACATAATAAGGACATGACGTTCTGAATGGTGGGGATTTATTGTACTACTATGTGATGTGTCAAACAAGTGTATTTTAGGTTAGCAATATCCACCACATTCATAAATATATACAATACGTATGTATATGGGGATGCAAAGAAGGGCGATGTGTGTATAATTACTGTTATCATTCAACCCCTAATTTACGAGTTTATATGGGTGTCTATAACACCTTTATTCGGTATTATTTATCAAGGGATTTAATTGTAAGTAGGTTTTAGGTGATATCGTTAAAGTAAGCAGTAATAATCGGTTTTGAGGAAAAGATATTAAAATTTACTGAAGTTGTGTTTATTTATTTACTCAAATAAAAGTTTGACTATAATTTATTTGGGGCAAGTTAAATCTTATAATGTGCTTTTAAGGGCAATACCTTAATTTCTCCCTTTTGAGGAATGACAATTAAAAGAACCTCATAATTGGTACCAATAAAGTTGGAGCAAGACTAATTTATAGTTAAAAAAAGTTTTTTGTTCTTTTAAGAAACTAGTTTCTGCTAAAATTTTCAAAGCCGTTTCGAGATATTTTTAATCTTAAATACTAAAGATTCCATAATAAAGAAAAAGAGGCTAGGATGCGAAACACACAGATAACTTCCCATCCCGTCTGTCGATTTGTCTTGCTTAAGACTTTGACTATATGTACTCGTATCAATTTTTACCAAATGTGCGTACTATTTTTTGTAGATTTTATTTTTTATGAAAAAAGGACTGTTGGATTTTTATATAAAAATTACTGAATATCGAAAACAATATTTTCTGTGAAATAAATAAGTTTGAAGCTAAATATTTTAAATTTTTGAAAACCTATTTAAGTCGACAGTAAATTTTTACCAAATTTAGTATTGTTTTTTTAGAGTTTTATTTTTTGTAAGAAAACTGTCAATTCGATTTTTTTAAAAAATTTAACGAATGTTGAAAACAATATTTCTTATTAGGTAAAATTAGTTTGAAGCCAATATTTCAAATTTTTGAAAGAATATTTGAGTCGAAAATCAATTTTTACCTTTTATACATTTTTTTTAAGGTTTTTATTTTTTATAAAAAAAACTGTCAATTCGATTTTTCCCAAAATGTGTCCTAATGTTGAAAAAAA
>NC_079148.1:27611764-27699718 GCF_945859685.1 Eupeodes corollae | reverse complement strand
TAACTTTTTTTTTTTTAATTAGTATTATCTGAATTTGTTTTATTTTGAATCTTCCCACAACGAAGATTTTTGATAAGAACAGTAAGTAAGCTTCTGTGTATTTTTTGTGTTCTTCTGTGAATATTTCGTCAAAAATTCTATGATTTCTATTTTTGAATATTTTAATTAAAACAAATTCAGAAAAACACACAAAAAATACAGTGACAGTTAAAGTCATTGCAAGTATTTTTACGAGTAAGTACCTCTATCAAAAGTTAGAGATGATGAAAATAAATTAAATATAGGACCTTGGTGTTTTCAACCCAAGTCAATATTAGTGTTCGTTTTCAAGGTTTTCTAGACAAAAAAAGTGTTTAACAATTTTTAATAGTTATTCAAGCATTAACTAATATTTTTTATTTTGCCATAAATCAAGGGAAAATTTTAATTGAAATGAGAAAATTTTATTTTTTTTTTTCTTAATATTCTATTTAATAAATTTTTAAAAGTACTTTTCATTTAATTTTATTTTTTGAACAGCACTGTAATGATTAAAAATATTTAAACCTTCTAAGGTTTTGTTTCTAAAATACATATACAGCTGTTTTTTAAAAACTTAATCTGTTCGATTGTCGAATTGAAAATTCTAAATCAAAGATTTTTAATGAGAATTGGTAATTTTCAGAACCCATATTCTCTCGTGCAAAATATTTCTCATGTATATGCAAGTGTTAGGAACTCTATGGATGGAACTTTAAATAGATGTGGAAGGCAACTTATGAATTTCGCTGAAGATTTTGGTTTATTGGTACTTAACGGTATTACTAACATTGACATAAGAGGCGATCTCACTTTCATTTCGGGTCAAGGTCATTCAGTTATTGATTATTGTTTTGCGAGAGGTAATTGGCTTAGTGTTGTCGAGGATTTCGAGGTTGTATCTGCAAATTTCTCTGGTCATTTACCAGTTGTTACCTCTATAAAATTTCAAGATGCAACTTTATCATCCATTAACACATTAAATAGATTAAAATGGATAAAAAAAACGTGCTGAAGTGTATAGACGAAGGCTCGACGCTCAGGTTAATTGCCTTTCCTCCCAAGAACATAAAAGCTGTTTAAAAAGTGTAAGTGTAACCTAAATCTAGAGATAAATTCGTAGCTGAGTGGTTTGATTGGGAATGTAGAAAACTCCGTAACAAATCTTTCGCAAATCTCAATCTGTTTAGGAAGACCAATTCAATTGTTTTTAAAAGTCTTTATATAGAATCCAATAAACTGTATAAAAAGCTCTGTATTCAAAAAGAAACAAAATATGTAAATGGCGTACCAACCAGGCTTTCAATCTGTAAAGACGCAAAAACATTCTGGTCAAACGTGAGATTGTTAGGTGGTTGCAAGGGTATGTCAGCCTCAGCTATTGATGATGAAAAACTCGCTGAGCACTTCTAACAGCTCCTGAACCCTTTGACAACAAGTTTAAAATTTCAGTATGCCCTTCCTTTAGTTTTAATCCCAGAATTAGATGCGCCAATCACAATAAGAGAGTTGCATGGAACTCTAGAAAATATGAAAAATCTGCGGGAGTTGATGGAATTTTATAAATATGGAACTCAGAATTTTCTAAATCATATTGATGACTTCTTTAAAAGACTTTTTGAAGAAGAAAAAATTCCAACGAGTTTCTTAAAAGCATGGATCTGTGATATTTTTAATAAAGGGTATTTGCAACTTCCGAGCAACTATAGGGGCATTTCGATTCTGCCGTGTCTTAGAAAAATATTCACCCATCTTTTATACCAAAGGTTGACAAAATGGGTTGAAGAGAATAAACTCCATAGAATTTTCCAAGCCGGCTTTGGAGCAGGATTATCTACAATAGACCATATATTTGCTCTAACAAGCATAGTAAAGAATTGTTTTGAAAAGAAAAAGAAAATGTACGCCTTTTTCGTTGATTTTCAGGCGGCATTTGACACGTTGAACAGAGACTCTTTAATATATAAATTATCTACTTTGGGTTTGTCCACGAAATTTCTAAATCTGTACAAACTCCTTATAACTGGCACCTCTGCTGCAGTCTGGAATGGAAATTCGATGTCTGACTCACATCTTTACAGCTTCAAATTAATAAACTTATAAGATTTTGTGATTTGTGGAATCTCAAAATTAACGCCACAAAGTCAAAAAACGTATAACCTTGATCTCCGCCCTCATGTTAAAGAAAAATGTATTGCTGCCAAACCAGCATGGAATAAATTCTTTTGCAATAAATATGTCGATGCTACTGCTAAGTTTAGAGTATTTGATGCAACTATAAGAACGTGCCTTTGTTACACAGATCAAGTTTTTAGCTATCAAAACATGGAGGAATTCGAAGTTGTTCAACGTTTCTTTTTAAAACTAGCTAGTTCAACTCCAACGTATGCTATCCACGTATAAACCGGTATAGCACAAATATTCCTAGGCAATTTAAAATCAAATGCGGACTATATTGTTAAAGTTATGAATAGACCTGATGCAAACCTTCACAAAAAAATAATGCAATACGCAATCCTATCTCAAATATCGCCTTTTAAAGAATGGTACGAATTGGCTAATCAGCATTGCTTTAATCTAAATTCTAATAGCCGATTTGCAAAAAGTTTTCTATATATGCATAGATAGATGACCCTCTTTATTTACAGTGTTTGCATAGAGCTCAAACTTCTAGCACTAGACTCATATGCAAAACACTAAACCACACACTCTACAGAAGTAATTATTTTAACGAAAAATTATCTATAAAGCAAGATGCTGAATTTAAACTATAAGCCACATAGAGTAGAGCTTAATCCAAAATGCAACCGTAATGAAATTGAGGATGTGTACCACTTCTTAGCTGTTTGTCCAATGTTACAGGAAATTAGAAGACTTTACTTTTCAAAAAACATTCTAACACTTGAATATACAAAGCAAATCTTAAATGGTAATCTAGATTGGAAACCTCTATGCTCCTATATTAGTAATGCTTAAGGTTACCGTAACAGTTTTATATAGGTATTAATTACATATTTGATAATGTGTTCCAATTTCTCTTTTTTTTTTGTTGTAATTATATTTGAAATTTTGAAGATATAATTCAATTTTTTTCTTTATTTTTTTTTAATATTGTACTGTAGAATTAAACAAAATGAATAAACAAACTACTATGTCTTAGATTTTTTAATGTATGTATATACAACTCATAGTTTATAACTTTAACTTTTTCACTTAAAATTTAAACTCGAATTTTATTCTTAGCTATTAAAAGATTGTATATTTATCGAGAATAATAAAGAATTTATAATAATAAATAATAATAATAAAAGTGAGATCTCTGTTGGTGCGTAAGTACGTATGTTCAGGATATCAATCTCAAGAACCAGTATAAATTCGACTTCAAAATTATTTTGTTCCAAAGTTAATATCATAGAAATATACAGAAAGGACTTCTACTATAGCAATTTAAAAAAAGTAAACATTATAGTAAAATTGTTTAATTAATCTTCGTCTTGAATATTTTGTCAAAACTTTATTCTATTGCATTCAAACTAACATTATCTTATGAAAAAATATTGTTTTTAAAAGTAATTACAACTAAAACAAAACTTAACACTCAGCTTAGATGAAATAATGTTCTTATAAAAATTTAATCAATATTCTGTTTTATAAGAAATACAAGATCTCAACAAAAAATGTTGCTAAAATTGATAAAAATAGTTTTTTTTTCATTAAAGATGTCGGGAACAAAACAAGATATTAAAATCAAATTCTCATATGCAAGTAAGTGTTGCTAACTTTTAGTTAATTTTATTTCGAAGACTTTTTTAACAACTCAATAAAATCTCCAAGAACAACAAAATTAACTTATAAAAAATTGTTTTTGATTCAAGTATTATGAGACCAAGGAAAGATAGTGACTAAAAAGTTTGTAGTTACGCAAAATATTAATTTTAATATTTTGTTAAAGTTTGTTAGAAAAATCGAAATTTGGCCATAATTGGGAAAGTTATCAAGTGGCATACTGTTGCAATTTATTTTTCTTTTATATTTCCAAAAATAAAGAAATTAAACGAAAACACTACACCCGCGCGAAATATTATATTATAGGAAATAAATTATGCCGATTGCCGAACTGTCAAAAAGAGCGGCGAAGAGGCGAACTCGGCAAAAATTGCAACAGGCAGCAAATTAAGTGCTGCCACTACAACTAGCTCAGCGAGGGGTGAGTTCAATGCACAAATTAATCGAAAGGTCGATTAATTAAGTTGCTCACGATTTTGATATCACTTGATATCAGAAAATCAAAAATTCGAATCAAATCGCCACAGGGGCGTTCTCACGTTATGTAAGAAGAGGGCGCCAGCAATTTTTTTTTGAAATAGAGAAAAAAGGAAATTGCAAACCTTTACCTATAGGAACAAAAGAAAAGAAAATTACAATCACCAAGAAAAAGAATACAACAGCAATAATTTTATCACAATTAAATTTTTATTTTTAAGGTGCCTGAGAAACCTTACTTCGCAGGATGAAAACTCAGGATCTTTTCAATAATTATAAAATTCACAACGATAGTAAAACAGAAAATTGGACGATGGACCGTTAAGGTCTTTTATTCCCACAAAAGAAATTGGGATTTACAAAGAAAACATTCACAATCGGTTTATACTTATCTTATTTCCTTTAGTTACAAACTCCCAACCAGTCCTTATTTCCTTCCTTTTTTTTCTAAAACTTGATTTTCTTCTAATCTTTTTTTTTCCAATTATTAGTTAACTTTTTTTTTTTTTTTTACACGGAATTTATCTTTTTGTCTTCTGATTCTCAACCTCTCACTTTGACTACTCGAAAAGAATTGACTTCCAGATTCTTCGATCTGTCAAGTCTCTTCTTTCCTAATTCCCGCCATTTTTCAGCTTTCAGCCAATGTGGAGTGGCGGATCTCAATCACTTTATCAACAGCCAATCGGAGATCGGCTTGTTGAACTCAACTTGTGATGAGATTCTCGCGATCCCGCTTACTCGCTCTTTTTCTCACAGCTAAATGCAAGTCATCCTGGAATTCGCCGCCCGCTGGATTCACTTCCAGGTCACGACGATTCCAGAAGCTGCATTCAGCCACCCCCATATTCCATCTCGATTCGGACAAAAGTTGAGAAACAAAAAAAAATCGCAAAAATATGCTTCTTTTCAAGGATTTACGATCAATTCTTTAAAAAAAAAAGAAGGAAAAATGATTTTACGTTTGGGATTTGTAACTAAACTTGAAATAGGATTCATCTTGAATTAAGTTGTTTGAAACTTAAAAGTCCATACGTCCATAAACATAGTTAAAGTTACATTAATTCAAGTTACAATTTAATAATTTAAGCAAAAATTTAAGTAAAATATGATTTTATACAAATTATTAACTCATATATTATTGAAATTTTAGGTTGGGCCATTAGGCCATTCCTTCATGCAACTTTTCTGCACCCATTCACCAGACCGTCCATCTGGTTTGGTTTCACTGCCATGGAAACCATCCCATCAACCAATGCTACCTGTTAAAGAAAGAAATAGTTTTCGCCACCACACTGAATGAGAGAACCGATAGTTGGCAAACCACGGTCGTCCCGCTCTCACGCAGTAAAGTGACAGTTCTAGGAAAGTGTGTTTTTGTTTTGGAAATAAAATTTCCGCAACAAATCTCACCTTTTCCTCCAAAAAAGAAAAAAAAATGTTTGTTCAAAACACAAACGCCTTAGAGTACAGTTAATTCAACTGCTAAACCCGCTCTGGCAGATTTTCAAACATTAAACAAAAGTAAATAAAAATGTGAATTATACAAAAAAAAATGTAAAATATCAAGTTTATTCTTTATCTGGGACTTAATCATTTTCTGCCAGAGAGTTAAAAGGTTTAAGGTCTTTCGTATGCCAAGTGCCACGATCTTTACCGTTATTATCTTCCAGGACATACGTCCAAGGGGATAAGCGTTTACGGACTTTAAATGGTCCGACATACTTTGGAGCTAACTTAGCCGCGTAGTAGTTTGCTGCGTTCGACAAGTCGAAATTTCTACGCCAAACAATATCATTTGGAAGATACTGAATGTCTCTCCTCCTGAGATTGTATGTTTCTGCTGATTTCTTGGACGCTGTTCGAAGCTTGACAGCTATGTCCGCCCTAAGTCTCCTAAACCTTTCTCCTATATTTTCTTGTGATTCTGTACTATTGTTCTTGTCTATGTCTTGATCACTAAGTTTGAATTCCTCCCTACCACTGATTGACATTTCTTTGCCGAAATTAGCATAATATGGTGAAACTCCTAACACTTCATGTTGAGAAGTGCGTATAGCACAAGCTACTTTAGCTAATTGAGAATCCCAAACTCTGTGATTCTCTGAAACATAAGCTCTCAACGTAGTTTTGATAATTTGGTTTATTCTCTCCGCGGGGTTAGCCTGAGGATGGTAGTGTGGGGTAAATTTAATTTTGGAAGAGTATTCCTCACAAAGTACCCTAAGTTCCCTACTTTTGAATTGCGGACCGTTGTCACAAATGACAACTTTTGGAACACCAAATAGTAAGAATACGTTGTCCTCTAACTCCTTACATACTGCCTTTGCAGTTGCAGTCCTTAAAGCAAATAACAACGGAAATTTTGTAAGATAATCTACGACTGTTAGTATGTACATATAACCTCTATTCGATTTGGGTAATGGACCCACTAAATCCACACTAATCATCTCCCACGGAGAAGAAACTCCTATTCGTTCCGTCATAAGACCGGCTGGTTTATCATGAATTGGTTTCACTTGTTGACATACCCTGCAGCTTCTAACATAATTTGTTATATCTCTCCTCATTTTTGGCCAATAGTATTTACTTCCTATCCTAGCGAATGTTTTCCTAATCCCCATATGCCCTGCTAATGGACTATCATGACATTCCTTCAAAATATTTAACCTATCCTTCTTCCCTACTACTAGCTTCCATTCCTCATTGCTTTCATGCACTACTACATGTGTCGATTTGATAAACTTATATAACCTGCCACACTCTACTCTCCAATTTGGATAATCCAACGGATTCAACTCAACTGCTGAGATCATTTTTACTACCCAAGGGTCTAAATCCTCATCCGAGATACCAGCCACTACTGGAACTCCTCGAGATAACATGTCAGGCACGACATGTTCTTTTCCCTTGCGATGAATTATATTGAAATCGAACTGTTGAAGCCGCACTGCCCAGCGGGCTAATCTTCCTTGTGGATCCTTGAGATTACTCAACCACACGAGTGAGTAATGATCTGTAATCACCGTAAATCTAACACCCTCTAGGTAAGGTCTCAACTTCTCAACCGCCCACAAAACTCCTAAGCATTCCTTCTCAGTAGTTGAATAATTCCTTTCACTCCTATTTAAAGACCTACTTAAATAGCAAATTACCTTTTCACCGTCCTCGAAAGTTTGGGTAAGTACGGCCCCGATACCGTAATCCGACGCGTCAGTTTGGACCACAAATGGAAGACCGAAATCGGGACAAGTTAAAATTGGAGCCGTGATTAAATATTCCTTCGCTTTCCTAAATGAGTCTTCACATTCTTGGGTCCATAAGAACTTTTTGCTTTTTTTCAGCAAATCTGTTAAAGGCCTAACAATAGTTGCAAAGTTTGGTACGAAGCGTCTGTACCACGAAACAGTCCCTACAAAACTTCTAACCTCTTTAACATTTTTAGGCGCAGGAATCCTAACCATACTCTCTACCTTTTCTGGGTCGACATGTAACCCGTTCCTATCGACGACATAACCTAAAAATTTAAGGGAAGGCCTACAAAAGTTACATTTTTCCCTTCCTACTTTTAATCCTGCTTCACATATTCTCTTTAAAACTTCGTTAAGAATCTCTAAATGTTTATCAAATGTATCCGTGACAATAATGATATCATCCAGATACACGAAAACGAATGGCTCCATCTCTGGTCCTAAAACGCTATCAATGAACCGCTGCCAAGTTGCAGGGGCATTGTGTAGCCCAAAAGGCATCCGTTTGAATTGGAATAAACCCCTACCTGGCACCGTGAAAGCTGTAAACTTTCGAGATTCTTCGGCCATAGGGATTTGCCAATAAGCTGACTTAATGTCAAGCGAAGTAAGAAACCTAGCATTCCTAAGCTTATCCAAAATCGCTGAAATCAATGGAAGTGGATAAGCGTCCCTTTCTGTAACCTGATTCAATTTCCTATAATCAACACAGAACCTAAAGGTATCATCCTTCTTCCTAATCAAAACTATGGGGGAAGCCCAAGGGCTATTTGATTTCTCAATCACATCCTCATCTAACATCTCCTTAAGAGATTTGTCTATGTGTACCTGCATCGCAGGTGAAACTGGATAATACCTCTGTTTAATTGGATCTGAAGATGTTCTAATGATATGTTCAACTCTATTTGTAACTCCTAGTCCTTCTGGCATGTTTTTGAATAAATCCTCAATTAGTATGTTTAACCTGTTCTTCTGCTCCTCAATCAAATCCGACTCTTCCACAATAGATGTCGTTCCAATTGTAACTAATGCTAACTGGCTCGAGAAGTTCCACATACGTGACCTAAGATCCGGGACTATTCCCGAGAGTGCCCAAAAGTCTGCACCTAATATCAACGTATGGGGAAGCGAAGGTATGACTAAACATTCTATTAAAACTGACCTATCCTCAACAACTATCGGCAAATTGACCACTCCTAAAACTCCTACACCCGTCCCATCTGCAAGATGTACTTGGTTTATATTAGTTATCTCTAAACTTAACCCTAAGTCCTTAAGGACCTTCCAAACGTCCCTACATATGATAGTCCTAGATGCTCCTGAATCTAAAAGTCCTAAAAACCTAAAGCCATATATATTTACACTCAAGTAAGGACGACTGTCGCCCCCACTTGTCTCTAACGTGAAACCTATTTTAATTCGATTCGCCAGCTGGTTGTCAGCAGGCAACTTCCCTAATTTTGACGCCGGCGCTCTTGCCCTGCTGGCCCAAGAGACCTTTGCCCGTTTCCCGACGAGCAGCGTCTACAATTCCGCTTGATTGTATTTTCTGCCCCACAGCCAAAACAACGCCTAGGAGCGGAACAAGTATTTGCAAGGTGACCTTCTTTATTACATTTAAAACAACGAAGCGCCCTACTAGGTTTGGAGAAAGGATTAACTGCCACCGTCGCCGCCTGAATGGGTCCAACATATGCAACATCAGGTTCCAAAGTTTGTCTATTGCGACCTGAAGGGGGAGGGACAAACGACTCGACATTACTTCGAATCGTCTCCAGCCTTCTACCTAAAGCTACCAACTCACTGACTGATTTGATATCAGCCAATCCTAATTGAGTCTGATAGAAAGGAGTTATATTCTTCATGAGAATAGATAATTTTCTATTCTCACTCAGAGGCTCCGTGAAACGCTTGAACAAGGTCTGCATGAGAGCAATATACATTCCTATCGACTCATCACGACCTTGGGTACGACGCCTAACCTCATCCAGCAAAAGATCATCATAGTTGGAGGGCAAAAACTCCAACTTTAACTCCCTAACCAACTCTTTCCAAGTAGAAATTGTGTCCCTAATCGACCTAAACCATAAGAGTGCCTTCCCACTAAATAAATCCACCGCTGATGTGAAAACCCTAGCTTCTGAAACTCCACGTGCTTCCCTCATTTCCTCAACTCTTTCTATGAAAGAGTTCACCGATGAGCCACAATGTTCACCTGTGAATTTCACGTTCCATTTATCAATTCGCTCGGGGAACCGGTCACAGGGTATATCACCCTGTACTTGGAACCCACTAGAGCTCGCCCGTTGGCCGACCGTTGCAGCTGGTAACGCACCCGAATCTGCTGTCGACATTGTTGATTTTGTTTTATCTTGAGGTTCTATCACCTCCTCTTCTGCTGACAATTTCGCCATTAAAATTAAAATTTCACCCTTCAAATCAGCCACCTCGTTGACTTCCTCTGACGACTCAGCCCTAGCCCTCGATATCCTACCTAGAGCCCATTCAATTTTCGTTAAAGTCTTTTGGTAGTCTGATGCCTTCGGATTCTTCGAAGTATTGGGGACCAATTCCCTAATCTCTAAAATTTTTGCCTTAACCGCACTAGTATCTTCCTCAAAAGAATACGGATAGTGAGGACTATCCGCAGAAATTGAACCCGTTTTTTCTAAGAAACGACTTGCCCTAAGCGTCATCCTCATTTCATCGACCTTAGTGCCTTCCTTTAAGCCCCTAGCCCGCAACTCATAAACGAGTTCCTCCTTAGTTAATCGATTAATGTCCATTATACCAGGACGAAAAATCAAAACAGTGAAATGTTCAATTAGATTTAAGAACTACAGGCGGAACAAATTTTTTTTTTTTAAATCGCACGAAGTAAAAGTTCAACAGTAAAAGTAAAAAGAACAAACAAAAAAAATAACGAATTATCAAAAAAATACTAGCTCACTAGAGATTCCCAAATTCCACAAAGGAAAAAAAAAGAACGCAAAAAAAACGAATTAGAAATAATTAAAACTCACAGAAGAATAAAAATCCGATTGAAGAGAAGAAAATAAAATTGGTATGGTCACACTTTAACTTTCAAAACTGAACCCCACTGTTTAAAAAAATTTACTTGAGAAAAAAAAAAGAAGAGAGACAAAAAAACTGGTATGGTCACACTAATATTATTTTTAACCCTACACCGAAACTATATACTGTATATATGATATATATATATAATTATATGATTTGTCGCAATGTTTTTTTTTTATCACAATAAGGAATTTTGTATATGTAAAATAACTAAAGAAAAGGAACAACAAAATGACTCACAATAATAATCCGTCTGACACAACTTTTATCCCAAGTGAATATCCTTCTGGCAGTTACCTCCTACGGAGCGCCCACTCGAATTATCACACCGACTTTTCTATTCCGTCCTATGGAGTACCCACTCGAATTATGAAGCTATATCGGAAGAAAAAGAAAAGAATTAAAAACAATGGAATGGCAGTATATATATATATGTATACGACACAAAACTTCCCTGAAAGAAGAAAAACACCATAAACGAACACACAACCCAATTTGTTCCACGATTTGTTTTCAAGCCCCACGTTGGGCGCCAATTTGTTGCAATTTATTTTTCTTTTATATTTCCAAAAATAAAGAAATTAAACGAAAACACTACACCCGCGCGAAATATTATATTATAGGAAATAAATTATGCCGATTGCCGAACTGTCAAAAAGAGCGGCGAAGAGGCGAACTCGGCAAAAATTGCAACAGGCAGCAAATTAAGTGCTGCCACTACAACTAGCTCAGCGAGGGGTGAGTTCAATGCACAAATTAATCGAAAGGTCGATTAATTAAGTTGCTCACGATTTTGATATCACTTGATATCAGAAAATCAAAAATTCGAATCTAATCGCCACAGGGGCGTTCTCACGTTATGTAAGAAGAGGGCGCCAGCAATTTTTTTTGAAATAGAAAAAAAGGAAATTGCAAACCTTTACCTATAGGAACAAAAGAAAAGAAAATTACAATCACCAAGAAAAGAATACAACAGCAATAATTTTATCACAATTAAATTTTTATTTTTAAGGTGCCTGAGAAACCTTACTTCGCAGGATGAAAACTCAGGATCTTTTCAATAATTATAAAATTCACAACGATAGTAAAACAGAAAATTGGACGATGGACCGTTAAGGTCTTTTATTCCCACAAAAGAAATTGGGATTTACAAAGAAAACATTCACAATCGGTTTATACTTATCTTATTTCCTTTAGTTACAAACTCCCAACCAGTCCTTATTTCCTTCCTTTTTTTTTTTTTCTAAAACTTGATTTTCTTCTAATCTTTTTTTTTCCAATTATTAGTTAACTTTTTTTTTTTTTTTTTTTACACGGAATTTATCTTTTTGTCTTCTGCTTCTCAACCTCTCACTTTGACTACTCGAAAAGAATTGACTTCCAGATTCTTCGATCTGTCAAGTCTCTTCTTTCCTAATTCCCGCCATTTTTCAGCTTTCAGCCAATGTGGAGTGGCGGATCTCAATCACTTTATCAACAGCCAATCGGAGATCGGCTTGTTGAACTCAACTTGTGATGAGATTCTCGCGATCCCGCTTACTCGCTCTTTTTCTCACTGCTAAATGCAAGTCATCCTGGAATTCGCCGCCCGCTGGATTCACTTCCAGGTCACGACGATTCCAGAAGCTGCATTCAGCCACCCCCATATTCCCTCTCGATTCGGACAAAAGTTGAGAAACAAAAAAGAATCGCAAAAATATGCTTCTTTTCAAAACTTTACGATCAATTCTAAAAAAAAGAAGGAAAAATGATCTAACGTTTGGGATTTGTAACTAAACTTGAAATAGGGTTCATCTTGAATTAAGTTGTTTGAAACTTAAAAGTCCATACGTCCATAAACATAGTTAAAGTTACATTAATTAAAGTTACAATTTAATAATTTGAGCAAAAATTTAAGTAAAATATGATTTTATACAAATTATTAACTCTATTATTGAAATTTTAGGTTGGGCCGTTATGATTTTATACAAATTATTAACTCTTATATTATTGAAATTTTAGGTTGGGCCATTAGGCCATTCCTTCATGCAACTTTTCTGCACCCATTCACCAGACCGTCCATCTGGTTTGGTTTCACTGCCATGGAAACCATCCCATCAACCAATGCTACCTGTTAAAGAAAGAAATAGTTTTCGCCACCACACTGAATGAGAGAACCGATAGTTGGCAAACCACGGTCGTCCCGCTCTCACGCAGTAAAGTGACAGTTCTAGGAAAGTGTGTTTTTGTTTTGGAAATAAAATTTCCGCAACAAAACAAACAAATTTCACTTGATAGAAAATTGTCAATTGTTACCTAATTGGATGCTTTTGGAAAACTTTTCATCCATTGGTCTTAAGCGCCACCCTCGTGTAATAACCATAGGTTGGAAATATCGACATTTATGATTTGTGGATTTTTGTCTAAAGTCCTAAATCTGGACTCTAGTTGACATTTCTAGAAGACTTACTATAGGACAAATTAAGCTAATTTCAGCATCTGGGTTAAATAACATCCCAAAAGATTTGTATAAATATAACTTACCTGTGTTTAAGAAAAAGTTAGTAGAAGCCTTAAATACTACCTTTAATTTTGCTATTCCTCCACATCATTTTTACGAAGCCCTGATGTTGCCTATATTAAAAAGGGTGATCCAACTGAAAGGACCTACAACATCGACGTCTTGCTCAAAACGTCACCATCGACAGACGTAACTTTGAGGTAGTCAAGGACTTCGTCTACCTAGGCTCCGCTGTAAACACAGAAAACAATACCAGCCCTGAGATCAAACGCAGAATAACTCTTGCTAACCGCTGTTTCTTTGGGCTAAGAAAGCAATATTGAGTCGCAAAGCGCTCTCTCGAGGGACCAAAGTGTCGCTATATAAGACCATTATCACCTCCGTCCTGCTATACGGTGCAGAAGCATGGACTGTGACAAAAGCAGATGAAAACACGTTGGGTCGTTTCGAGAGAAAAATTATTCGTGTGATCTATGGTACCGTATGCATCGAAGGGGAGTGGAGGAGAAGATGGAACAACTAGCAACTTAGCCAGAAGGGTAAAATTCCAACGACTTAGATGGCTGGGTCACGTAGAGCGCATGCAAACCAAAGCTCCGGCCCGGAAAGTCTTCGAATCCCCCACAGGACGGCGCAGCAGAGGAAGACCGCGAATCAGGTGGCGCACACAAGTGGAAAGTGACCTCACACAACTTGGAGCGCGAAACTGGAGAGATCTAGCTAGATGGAAAAGTTTATTGGGTGAGGCCCTAGTTTACACAGGACTGTTGTGCCACCTTAAGTAAGTAAGCAAGCTCCAACTGATCCCAAAAACTATCGAGAAATATCGTTTTGAAATACATACTTCCCATTAAAGTTGCTCACCCTCTGGCTTTTGCAGAGGTAACTCTACAGTAGACAACATTTTGGTATTTATTGGTATGGCAAGAACGAAGCTAAGTAGCAATAAAAAACTGTATGCATTTTTGACTTTGACTTTAAGGTGGCCTTTGACACAATTGATCGAAATGCGTTGTTGTACAATTTAAGAAATTTTTGTAATGCTTTTGAGAAACTTTACCAGCATTTATTTGCGGAAGGGTTTGAAAAATTGGAAATGAAACGAGGCCTTAAACAGGGATACAATCTTAGCCTGTTACTTTTTGCCCTGTATCAGGGCAATTCTATAACAATTAAAGTTAGTTAAGTCTAAAATTACGATTTTCCAAGAGGGCAGTGGAAGACTTTTTAGTGATGAGCAATGGATGTTTGATCGAATAGCTTTGGTAAAAGCGTACATTTACCTTGGAAAGAAGTTAACTTTTAATCGCAATATGGAAAAATACTTTAAAAAGGAAAGCTAATGAAGCAAGAGTACTACCCGTGGCATGATGGTTAGCGCGATGGACTGTCATGCCAGAGGTCTTGGGTTCGATCCCTGCCTGTGCCATCTAAAGTCTTTTTCACGGGTCTGCCTCTTGCGAGGAATTGACAAATTCTCCAAGAGGAATTCTTGTCATGAAAAAGTGCTTTCTTGAATTAGCCTTTCGGATTCGGCCTAAACTGTAGGTCCCCTCCATTCCTGACAACAGTACTCGCACACAGGAATGGTTGAGAGTTGTAAGTCACTAGGCCCTGGTTCTCAACGGACTGTTGTGCCACCTAATTTATATTTTTTATAATAAAGCAAAAACAGCAATTGTTGCAAATTGGACACGAATATTTTACAAAAAGAGCATTGCCCTAAGTTTACTCAAGTTTAGAACACAAAAAAATCAATTATTTGGAAAGAATACTTCGTTTCTTACTTAGACAAACTATCTCTTTCTCTATAAATACTAGAAGGAATATATGTTTTACTTGGAAAGTTCTCTAGAAACACTCTTTATTTTAACCCTTAAGCTTATGGCGGATATTCTGATCAGGATATCGAAAATGCACAATTCCAGGCTGTGAAAAGTAATGTGGTAACATGCAATTCAATTTAAAAATGGTTTGTATCAAGACTGGAGACAGATAGCTGTGGAATCACCTTTAATGAAATTGGGACGAATCACTGGAAACTAAAGAAATTACTGGGAATTGAAGGAAATAGAAAGGGCAGTTTTTGGAAAAAATGTTCAACAAGAAAATAAATTACTACGACTCCCGAACGGTGAGAATTGAATGCAGCTTAATATCTGTTGAACAAAATATAATCTCAATCATTCAGCAAATCAGTGCTGAATCAACATTCCTAAAAATATAATAAAGCTTTTAATATTTAAAGCTATTAAAAACACAAAATGTGATATTTCTTAGACACTGTTTTTTGTGTTTTGTGACAGCGTCTAATTTGACAGTTCTCTAGGAAGCTTGTTTGATTTGATAATTAATTTTATAAACATAGACACTCGATCATTGTTTGTTCTTTCTATTTCGAGAAAGAAATAAAAAAGGTTAATTTAAAACCTGATTTAGAATAGTGATTTTATAGAAGCTACGGGTAAAAAGTTAACTTCATCCATTAAACAATACATTTTGGAGGCTATTAAGGACAATTGATATCATTGCTCTATATATCTCCCAAATTAAGGAGACTCAAAAGAATACAGCCTGCACTTACCCGTTTAATTCCAATTTCAATTTAGAAGTTGCTTTAAAGTTGTGTGCAACTTAAAACTGACAAAAGAACCCAAAGATCTCTTCCAATCCACGTAGATAATAAGGTATTCAATAAATGCAAGGGTGAAATAACATTGAAACACTAAATTTCACTGCAACCGCTCACAGACACCTTCAATTTTGTTGGGCTTCACCTATTATTCGATCAACAATACGTACTGGCATAATATTTTCCATAAAATACAAACAAAACAGTGCACCGGGCCCCTTCGCTGATGGCAGCAATTTTAAATCTAATTCCTTCTGCCCATTGATTATATGGGAAAGGTATCAAGGGTAAACTTGAACGGTAGCGATTTAATTCCAGTCGGCTCGACTGGGTTAAAACAACCAACAAATCTCAGTTCAGTTCAGGATACAAACTTATACTTTAACTCGGCCGGCCGGCGCGGTGCAAATCTCTACTCCAACCTTGACAAAGGCATAGGACTTTCAAATGGAAATGAGATGGGAATGTGATTCGCAATTCGATTGTGAAAGGCTATTCCTGCCTTTTAGCATAATATAGCCTCAAGTCTGTTGGTGCTGATTGTGTCGATGATGACGACGACAACGACGCACGATGAGAACAACAATGCATCAGGACTTTCAGACCAGGACTCAGGACCAGGGCTCAGGACCAGTACCAGGACGACGAAGTCGATCGACAACCAACTACCGACAATGACATCGACAATGACAACGTTTATTAAAACAATTGGCACGGAATTTTGTGAAATTTTGTTTTGTTTGATTGCACGTGCCCCTCCGAGTCCAACTATAATAGGCCGATGCTCTCTTGTAGGTTGTTTTACTGTCTTTTGTTGTACAACGCAGTGCTATACTTAAATTATACGAAATACCCTTTACTTCGATAATCAGAAAGCATTTCCATTTACATTTGCATATTGCGGCAGTGTTATTCCCCAACAGTTAAGAGGAAACTTGCAACATGTCCCGAATCACAATCCTTTCCCTATATATGCTACATAATATATCGAAGTCAACAATTCCTTTGTTTTAATACCTGATGTCTGCCTATAGTAACGTTAATGTTGACGTTCCCGTGCGTAAATTTAGATATATTCTTGTTCTAGAATTCAAGGATTCAAGGATGTGATATGTGAATGTGTGTTTGATGTGTAACGTATTTATACGCATTTCAACGTACAAGTTGCTCTGCTCTCTTATGTCAACTTGATGTCATTTTGTTTTCCGGCTCTGTTAGTAAATTTTCTATCTCATTCTTCCATATCCTTCCATATTGACAACAGTGTTACCAAATTAATTCAAATCGCATTTCAGGAAAATTTTCTTTGTTATATTAACATTTCTAAATTAAGTTGAATGAACATATTTTACAGGGTGTTTTGCATTCATAAAAATGTCCATCTAAGCAAAGGAAAAGACTTAAAAAGCTCAGGTAACGAAATTAAGTGAGACTTTAACTTTTTTTCAGTGACGAAAGAAATTTGAATTTTATCGTAAATAATTTAAACATCATAAAATATTGTATCATTGAAGTCAATTTGGAAAAATGTTTGAAAAGATATTTTTCTCTGATCCCTTTTAAAAAAGAATACAAAAGTGTCATTGCACAGTTATTATTTTTGATGAAAAATTGTTTTTCTTCTTACCGGAAGGAAAGTCATTTTCCTGAATAGCTAATGCTCTTATGTCCAAAAGTAAAATGAATCGTTCCACTGTGTTTCAATTTCACACAATTCCAGTGTCGCATTTCTGTCAAATTTTTTTAAATTACAACATTTTTTTTTGATGACAGAAATCATACTTGTCAAAAAATTTCAATACCTAGTTTCAATGATAAGAACAAATGATAGCTATAGCTCGGGTCTGACAACTGTTCCTTTGTTAAAACAACTCTTAAGATAGATTTTCGTTTAGTTTAGGATGAATTTAAAATAAATTCGTAAGGAAATTCAAGTAAAGCCAAGTTAATAAGGCCAACAAAATATATTAGGCTCTTCATAATTTCAAAGAATATTAAAATAACTGTCCTTAAAGTTATAAGACAGGTTTAGAATATGCTTAAAATCTGAAAGATTTTATGGATGGTATAATTTAAAAAAATCAAAAAATGATATTTTTTGTGCACCAAATAAAAGATCGTTTAGAGATTATATGATTTTCAAAGGTTTACATTTTTGTTAGCTAAACTTAAAAGTAGTGGCCCTAATTCACTGCCCTGGGGTACTTCTGATTTGGCAATAACCAATAAGACTATTGAATAAAAACTTCTGTCGAAATTTAAACCATCATAAACAATTTGTTCAAAAATCTTTGGCATATAAGACAGTGAAGATATTGGTCTCTAATTACTTACTTACCTACTTCAGGTGACGCTACAGTCCGGGCGAACCTGGGCTTCAACCAACAGGATCTCCAAACTGCGCGGTTCCTAGCTAGCAGTTTTGAGGTTCGCACGCCAAGTTAATTGAGGCGTGCGCCACATGAGTCCCGGTCTTCCTCTACTGCACCGCCCATCAGGATTGAATTCGAAGACCTCAAGGGCTGAAGCGTTAAATTCCATTTGCTCTACGTGGCCCAGCCATCTAAGCCGTTGATCTTTTATTCTTTTAACTATGTCAGTGTCGCTGTACATCAAATACAGTTTGTCGTTGTATCTTCTCCTCCACTCTCCATCCATACAGACGTTACCAAAAATCACTCGAAGCATCGTTAGACGCTTTCATATTTTTTTCAAACAATCCAGGCCTCAGCGCTATAAATGAAAACTGGGATGATGATCGTCTTATAGTGGGTGATTTCAGATGCTCGAGAGAGGACTTTACTACTGTATTGCCTTCCTAGTCCAAAGAAGCAGCGATTTAGAACGGTTATTCTTCCTTTTGCCCAGGTCGATAAAGTCATTAACTACCTCAAAGTTATAGCTGTCTATATTGACGTTTTATTCAAGAGGTCATAGTTCAAAGTCCTTTTTTGTTGACACCCATCAACCCTTCTTCTCCGCTTTCGTCGCAATGCTTAAAAACTCTTAACAGATAACAAGCTTTGGTCTTCTAATCATGTCAATAGCACCGGCATATCCGTGTAGTTGAATGGACTTTTAGAAGATTTTGTATTCAATTACAAGTTCCAGATTTACTTCACTTTTTGAAGACCGGTGTAAAAGTGCCTTCTTCTATAAGAATATAAATAAATAAGGTGGCGCAAAAGTCAGTTGAGAACTAGGGCCTAGTGACTTACGACACTCCCTTAACCATTCAGGGTGCGAGAGACCTACAGCACCGTAGATCACACGAAGTCCTTTTCTCTCGAAACGACCCAAGGTGCTTTCATCCGCTATTGTCATAGTCCTTGCTTCTGCACTGTGTAGTAGGACGGGGAAGATAAGGTTCATATATAGCTACTCTTTGGTCTTCCGAGAGAGGGCTTTGCGACTCAATTGCTTTCTTAGCCAAAGAAACAGCGGTTAGTAAGAGTTATTCTTCGTTTGATCTCAGGGCTGGTGTTGTTCTCTGCGTTTACAGCGGAGGCTAGGTAGACGAAGTCCTTGACTACCTCAAAGTTACCTCTGTCGATAGTGACGTTTTTACCAAGACTTCGGTGTTGTATGTCTTTTCTTGAGAACAGCATGTACTTTGTTTTGCCCTCATTAACCGTTAAACCCATTTTTGCCGCCTCTGCCTTAATACTCACAAAAGCCCCATTGACATCACGTTGAGTTCTTCGAATAATGTCAATGGCGTCAGCATATGCTAGTAATTGGACAGATTTTTGAAAGATAGTACCTCTAGTATTGACGTCTGAGCTCTGCACTATTCTTTTAAGTACGATGTTAAAAATATCGCATGACAGGGCATCACCTTGTCTAAAGCACTTTTTGACAACGAAAGGTTCGGTTAAGTTGTCTCCAACCTTTATGGAGCAGTGTGAATTCTCCATGGTCATCCTGTACAAACGGACGAGTTTGGCATTGATGCCAAAACTAGACATGGCTCTATACTGCTCGTCCCTGTATATGCTGTCATATGCGGCCTTGAAATCGATGAAAAGATGGTGGGCGTCGATTTGGTGTCCTTTTGTGCTTTTCCAGGATCTGCCATAATGTGAATATTTGATCGACAGTGTACTCTCCTGGTATAAAACCACACTGATAAGGACCCATCAGTTTGTTGACGTTGGGCTTTAGCATTCACATATTACACCAGAGAAGATTTTTGGCGATGTTAAGTAAGCTAATTCCTCAATAGTTGGTGCAGTTTAGAGGGCCTCCTTTTTTAAGAATCGGGCGATACTACGATTGATTAAATTTTTTTCCAAACAATGCGAGGGATTTCATCTGCTCCAGATGATTAATAAACTTTAAGTTTAGCGAGGTATACGATTTTGTCTAACGTCATCTGAGCATTATTAGGGATAGTCTGCAGACAGCCTTGCAAGGATAGGAAAAAATTCTCAAAGTTGTATGTTCACAATTCCGTTCCTATACAAAAAAATTATCCAGATTAACAATTGGAACTAATAACATTGGCTTTTAAGTCCATAGGTATGTAAAGTTAAATTTTTTAATAAGGTTTTCAAAACAACCATTCCTGGAAAGACCAGCAAGTTTGCTTGATCGGTTAGCTATTTTAAATTTTGTCTTCAAAATTGTGACAGTATGTTCATATTTCCTTAATTTTTTATCATCTATTAAAATGGACAAACATGACAGGTACTAGTAAATTTGCTTGTCAAATTCTCTATTCATCTGTCACTTTTCCATTTGAGACATGGGTAATTTAAAAAAAAACTTAATTAATTTATCCGCCATTTTTAATGTATAAATAGCAGGTTTTAAACTATGGAATCACTAGAAAGGGTGGTTTCCGATACTTCTTATTGCATCAGTAAGGTACTTAAATTAAACTGCAGTCCCGAGATCGTAGCGAATTAAATGCATTTATCTCCATATCCTTTGCAATAATCTTAAAAGCACCCTGTTATCGATTTTAAGCTGTTGAACTCAACGCCCAAAATGTATGTTTCTTGTTAAAATGCATGATAAAGTTTTAGCTTCAGATGATGATGATGGTTTGGATTGGATATGCTAACTGATGCCCAACTAAAAACTGGGGGGTGCATGCCGCTTGCCTTTTGCCGCATTATATAGTTTTGAAACTAAATTCTACGATAATTAACTCTTCGCATTGAAAATTCCAATTTATCGGTTTACCAGAGTTTTGGCCAGATTTTAGCCGGGGAAGCTGATGACGGACGAAGGACATTCATCCTCTCCCAACCCTTCTTTTAGCCTGCAAATCTGGAATTGAAGTCTGGGGATTTTGGAAACCGACGACGACGTGCAGTGCAATTCATATATAGAGAGGGTGCCGGTCATGCAGTGCAGAGTGCACCGTGATGTGTTTGGCGTATTTACAATTCTGCTGAGTTTTGGCATCGCCAGAGTTGTCGGGTCGGAATTATTGGAAGTTGGAATGGAACACTATTTGTGTTTGTCTAGAAGCTTTTGTGTGTTTGTTTGCAATGAAATTCAGCGTTTTGGCAAATATTATATTAGCGGACTACTCTGCGGTGATGGGGTGGTGGAGTGAGTTGAGTTTATGGCGGTTAGTTTACTCAACTCAACGCAACGCAACGCAACTGAACTCATATTCATATTGTGCGTTCGTTGAAATGAATTGGGAGACCGAGACATAAATGTTTTTGGCGCTGAACTATAACGAAACATTTGTAAATCATTTCAATTTCATCTGATTTAGTGCGCGGGGGCATAGATTTGCATATAAACTCGAAACTTGATAAATTTGAAAACTTGATTGCGATGCATTATGTTGTGGTGAGTTTGTTAGATGTTATATATATGTATGTACACGCAATTTACCCGTGGATATGATGCCTATATATCCACGGGTAAATTGCGTGTGTACGTCTGTTGTTCAATGGTTTGCTTAGAAGTGGACGTTTGTATGTACGTAAGGGAGTTATTGTTTTTGACATGTTACAATTTTCGTGTAAATTTTAAATTAAATATTATATCCAGTATGATGATTTAATTTTAAAACAAACTTAGGCATCCTTTTTTAAAAGAAACGAGTGGAACATAAGTGTCAAATACTAAACGCCTGAATAAATGGTCCTTGAATGTAAATGATTTTTTTAAATTCTGCACGCACTCAAGGGGTTATGAATACCCTTTTAATGATTTAGAACAGTGTGAGCAATTAGGAAAGAAGGATAAGATGCACATTGGTTTCGAATGTCTGAATATTGTTACGAGTAGGAAATATTAAGTCTGGTAAAGACTTTTACATTCGTGTAGTACGGATAAGGAAAGAATATAACAATAAAATAAATAAAGTGATGCAAGAGTCCTTTGAGAATTAGTGCCTAGTGTCTTACTACTCTCAAACATTTCTGTGTGCGAGTAATTTTCTCAGAGATGCAAGGGACCTACAATTTTAAGCCAATTCAGCATGGCTTAAAGAGGATAAGTCAATTCCTCGCAAAAGCAATACCCGTAAAAAAAACTTTCGTTGGAACAGTCAGGATTTGAAGTTTGACAGTCCAATGCACTTACAATCACGTCACGGGTACTAAAAAAAGAATAGTTACAGCGCTGTTCGAAAAATGTTGGCCAATATTTTTTTCCCATAGGAAGTTTTTGTAATGGGTCCAATTTGTCAAATTGAAAATTTTTCCATTTCTCGGCGTTTCAAGGTCCCTAGAGTTGAAATATAAGATTTTTAGAAAGATGTCTATGCGTGCGTATGTACATACGTCCGTACGTTCGTGACTTTTTTTAGACGCCCATAGCTCAAGAACCAAAAGAGATATCGACTTCAAATAAATTTAGTTATACAGACGATAATACAGAAAGATGCAGAAAGGGCTCTCAAGAAAATTGCGTAGGTGGTTTTTTTTTACCACATCAGTTTAAAAACAGTAGTACCCAAGGCATGTTGGTTAGTGCATTGGACTGTCATGCGAGAGGTCTTGAGTTCGATCCCTGCCTATGCCACCTAATGTTTTTTTTTCACGGGTACTGCCTCTTGCGAGGAATTGACAAATTCTCCAAGAGTAATTCTTGTCATGAAAAGTGCTTTCTCAAATTTGCCGTTCGGATTCGGCTTAAAAGTGTAGGTCCATTCCATCCCTGACAACAGTACTCGCACACAGGAATGGTTGAGAGTTGTCAGTCACTAGGCTCTAGTGACTAACAAAGCTAAAATTGGAACAAGTAATTATTCTTGAAGAGTTTAATCTGTCAAACATTGAATGGGTACTCGATAACGAGGAACTACATCTTTTATCATTCAATGTAAATTCAGATATTGAATGTGAAATAATTGATACTTTTGCATGTTATGACAAAATCCAATTTAATTTTTGTGTGAATAATTTAAATCGTATTCTGGACCTTGTTTTTGTTGATAGAGAACTAGCTTAATCTGTAAATAAATCAATATAATTATTCTATGTTTTCTAACTCTGTTCATCACAATGCTTTAGATATTTGTTTCTCTTTTTATGATTTTATCAAATCTAACAATTGTGTGAAATTGAAACTGAATTACAAAAAAGCTAATTTCGAAGGCATAGCGAGTTACATGGTGCATATTCCGTGATGTGAGTATTTTTGTTCTTCGGATTTATTACATCTTTATGACTTTTTTATTGGTAACCTCAAATTGGCAATTGATATGTACATATGTATGTATGTATGTTCCTAAAATTGAAATTAAAACAAATTCCAAGCCGTCTTGGTTCAATAAACAGCTAAGTAACTTAAGCAATAGAAAAAACAAGGCTTATAAACGTTTACAGATAGAAAAAAATAAAGATGAACTACAAAATATTTATATCCAATTGGAACGATAATTTGATTTTCCTAACAAATTTTTATTTCAAAATTATATTTTATCAATAAAATCTAACGTACAAAAATAGGAAGACATTCTAGTCCTACATCAAGAGTATAAAAAATTCGATTAGTATTCCCAGGTGTATGAATTAACTTGCGTCAACATTTTCAAATATATGTATTTGTGATTCCTTCACACACTATTTTGAATCTAGTTATGCTAATTCGAATGCAAGTTCAGCATTGACAGTCGTATATTTGTCTTTTGAATATAAGACAGATATTGGTTGTTTAGAATTAAATATTTCCGAAATTGAAGATGGTCTCTTGAGTTTAAATGATGACAATACACCAAGTCCAGACGAAATTAAACCTATTGTTGTGCCGCTTCTCTAGCTGAATGGCTTTTCCTAATTTTTAATAGCTCTTTAAAGAACGGTGAATTTCTTCCATCATGGAAGAAATCATTTTTAAACCCTATTTACAAATCAGGGTCTAAACAGCAAATATGTAACTACCGTCCGATTTGTAAATTTTCATGTATTCCAAAACTTTTCGAGAAATTGATATATGAAAAACTAACAGTTTTAGTTAAGGAACACATTTCACCGTTACAACATGGTTTCGTTGCAGGAAGATCAACAACGACTAATCTTTCTATTTTCTCCAGTTTCATTTTAAATAATCTCGAGGAAGGACATCAAATTGATGTAATTTATACCGATTTTTCAAAGGCATTTGAAAAAATAAGTCACTCTATTTTTATTAAGAAATTAAAAACCTTTGGATTTCATTCTATGTTTATGAAATGGTTGGAATCTTATCTTAAGGGTCGAGTTTAATTTGTTTGCATTGACGAAGTTATCTCAAAACCAATTTTGGTTTCATCTGGTGTGCCCCAAAGTAGCCATCTTGGACCACATCTTTTCCTAATTTTTATAAATGACTTACTTAGTATTTTCCTTAATTCTAGTCAACTGCTTTTCCCCGATGACTTAAAGGTTTTTCGTTGCATAAAATCTATTAATGAATGTAATCTCTTACAAGACGATATTTCGAAATTATCCCAATGGTGCACGAAAAACCAACCGTATTTAAATGTCGCTAAATGTCAATGTTTTTCTTTTTGCCGCAACTTTTCTGAAATCATCTTCGAATACAATATTGAACATCAAGTTCTAGAATGAGTAAGGGAGAAGAAAGATCTTGGTGTTGTTTTTGACCCTAAACTTAACTTTGTAAAGCACATTGAATTTAGTGTAACCAAGCAAATTCCATGCTCGGTTTAATCAAACGCAATAGCATAGATTTTAAAGACCCTTTTACTCTCAAATCACTTTTTACCTCATATGTAAGACCAATCTTGGAATACTGTTGTGTAATCTGGAACCCTTTTTATTACATTCAATCTAAAAAAATTGAAATGGTCCAAAAAAAAATAAACAAGATTCACTATTCAAAAATTTGTATGGAACATCGAAACTCCATCATACAAAACCAGATGCCAACTTTTAGCTATTCAATCACTTGAAAATAAACGTAAAAAGTTTTCTGTGGTGTTTATAAGTAATATTTTATCATACCATATCAAATGCCCTTTTTTGCTGTCTTTAATAAATTTGTATGCTCCATCCCGACAGCTTCGAATACGTTGTTTGTGTCGAGAATATGTACACAGAGTTAATTAGGCGAAAAATGAACCTATAACCCGCTGTGTCAAAGAAACAAACTTAATTTTAAATTGTATTGATTTTGATTTTCAATTAAGTAGATCTTCTTTGAAAAATAAACTATTATTGTATTTTCATTTTTAATTGATTTTATATTTTGATTATATTATATGAACAAATTAATTATGTATTTTTATTTATATTTTATTTTTATATACTTTTCATATTAATTACATATTAAGTATTAAGTTAGTTTAAGTTTATTTAATAAATTGTACACATGCAAATATTTATATAGCAGTCTAATTGTAAATTTTTAAATCTCATATTGTTGTATAAATAAATAAAAAAAAATATTCAGTCTTCTAGAAATTTCATATGTTCTCATATTGGAACCTGATAGACACAAAATATGAATATAATGAATTTTCCCGTTTTTTTCCACAAAATCACTTTGGTTGGAATTGGACTACTATGAATAGCCAACTGCAGCTCTTATTAATAATATAATAACATTTTTGTCTGTGTTTGAATGACCTAGCACCAATAAAACCCGTAGAGTTTCTAAATTCCAAGAATTGATATCAAAAGGGTAATAAAATGTTTTACTAACATTTTTGCAACAGCACTGTATATAGAAAGAATATTATACTTAACAGTATATGTAATACAAGGCTCAAGTGTAAACTGATGTGCATTCCTAGAAGTACGGTTGTTGCATGATATTTGTAAACATATCTGTATAACAATGTTAGGCATTAAACCTTGCGGTGGTGTACAAGGGAGGAAAAGTATCGTAATAAAACGATCGCCTATCATTTTCAAAGATCTTTTTTTCAAAAATACCCAAAAGACATAAGTACGTTATTACTTACTTACTTACTTAAGGTGGCGCTACAATCCTGTGTGAACTAGGGCCTCACCCAACAAACTTCTCCATCTAGCTCGGTCCCTAGCTAGATGTCTCCAGTTTCGCGCTCCAAGTTGGGTGAGGTCACCTTCCACTTGTGCGAGCCACCTGATCCGCGGTCTTCCTCTACTGCGCTGTCCTGTGGGTGCGAAGACTTTCCGGGCCGGAGCATTGGTTTCCATGCGCTCTACGTGACCCAGCCATCTTAGTCGTTGGACTTTTACTCTTCTGGCTAAGTTTACGTCGCTGTACAGCCCGTACAGTTCGTCGTTCCATCTTCACCTCAACTCCCCTTCGATGCATACGGGACCGTAGATCACACGAAGAACTTTTCTCTCGAAGCGATCCAAGGTGCTTTTATCCGCTTTTGTCATGGTCCATGCTTCTGCACCGTATAGCAGGACGGGGATGATAAGGGTCTTATATAGCAACACTTTGGTCCCTCGAGAGAGGACTTTGTAAGTACGTTATTAGGGCACCAGAATAATACTTGACTAAAATATAAGCTTCTTCTTGCATCGTTGAAGAAAACCTAAACACTTAGCAGAATTTTTGAGGATTTCAAATATGTGATCACTTCACAACAAGTGGTTTGTGATGCACATACCTAGAACCAAAAGCTGTTCAATGAGTTTTCAAAGCGTTAAATGCTACACTGTTTTTGATTCCTATTAGGTGATTCTGTCAAGATAAGAATTTAATGACCCATAATTTAGAAAACATCGACAGCTTTCTTTTCAGAAAATTGAAGCCCTCTGTCACTCGAGAGTTGTTTTTATAAATTTTAATATCTCATTTTTTTAAGGGCAAAAAGTTTTGGTTTAGGACTTAAATACAATATCAAAGGACTCTCTGCTATTATTTCGAAAGGCTTAAGTTGACAAGTTGTAAGAAAAGTTACAAAATCACAGTCTGGGTCACTAAATATGACTTAACGGAGTCAGATGTCATGCAACCTTAATCTGATAGATCTATTTGATTTTTAGTCGAAAATAAATTGAAGAATGTTCACAATGGTAGATATTTATCTAAAATAAAGTAGAAATCATTTTATCACTGTCGAAGATAATGGACTTGTTGATGTCAATTAGTGACAATCTTTAAAAGAAGAGATCACTTAATCCGAAAACTGGATATCATTTGTCTTCATATCACTGGTCAAGAAGGTAGAATACTCTGGATCACAATCTGAATTTTAGTTTCAAGCATGATGTTAAATAACTTAGCTAGATCACTGTTCAGAAGCACAAATCTGAAAATTCTTAGTTAGACGATAAAACAGTGTCAGTTATGAAAGCCAATTACACTAAATCCCAATCTCAGATAAACGAACAACAATAAGTGTAGTATATCCCTTTGAGTGTGCGCTTATTATAAAAAAAAAGTCTAAAATAACAGAAGGGTCACTTTATGACATTCTCATTCAATAAATTATGTTTGTCACTAAATTACTCTATGGGGTCTCTTAAAGTCCGAGATAATTGAAAATAAACTCCTTTCTATATTAATCTAAAGATGAAAGAACTCACTAAATCAGAATCGGAGATTGAAAGATGTTTCTTAGTAAAAAAAGTACTGATGTCCTTTAATGACAATCTTAGGTAGCAGATGTCACTTAATGAAATAGCAAACGTCACTAAATTACAGCTTGAAGATAGTAAATGACACTAAATCCCACTCTAAGTTCTGAAAAAGCAAATATCACTTAATCACAGTCTAAAATATAGATTATGTCACTAAATCGTTGTTTCAGAAAGCATCAGTTGTCACTTAGTGACAATACACTTTAAGCGTGGGTCCTCCAATGTCATATGTCAATTCTGAAGTAAAGTTAAATAAAAAAATAGATATATTGATTGAGTATTGCAACATTTGGAATTCAAGTGTTTTTAAGAATTGATTTAATGTTTTTTTTTAAATAAATAAAATAAAACCCTCATTTATATCAAAAAGACTATAAATTTATAAATGTATTATGTACACACATGATTTAACTAATAAACTGAAATTCAAACAGTTGATATACAATTTAATTGCTCCAATAATGACTATTAACACTTAAAACATATTATTATTTACTGAATTGAATTGTAATTAATACCCTCGTGAATTCACATGTTTTTCAATTTCCACGATTTTCCTCCGTTGACACATCCCATCCGTCATTCGTTCGTTCGTTCGTTACCATACGTTTGTGTCCTTTCCTTCCCGGACCTAGATATAAATATGTATGTCCAGTTCCAGTTCCCAGTCCCAATAACTACTGCCAAATTGAATTCTTCGTTGCGTCGTCATCGGAAATGTCAACGGTGAAGCTTTTCATATTATTGGCTTGGTCAGGAAATTTAATATTCGTCCAAACTGTGCGTCAACGGTGTCAATCTCTATCAATATATGTATGCCGAGCAAGAACATAGTAACTACATGTATGATGGGCAACTGGGTGTGGGAACCTACTACCTACCGACGACGATGACAGCGCCACAGACAACGACAACGAAAACGACGGACGGACGACGTACTGATGGGAGTCTGGGGAAAATAAAACGAGTGTGTTGAAAAATCACACACAATGCCAAAGTAATTGAATGAGATATAATTTGGCGATAAATTTTATTTATTTTCGATATTGAAGCTCGAGGGTGGCCACTGGTGGCTGGCCATGCCGTATTGGCCGACATCGACAATAACCAAAAATTGACAAGGAATCATCATCTAGGCATGGGGTAGGAGGTATAGGGTTTTGGATTGGTTGTCGAGCACTTCACGCACTTTGTAAAAGTTTATGTCAATTCAGTTTTCCCATCTAGATAGCGGTAAATATATAGCTTTGTTTTTTTTCTGTGCGTTTGGGATAATGACGTGGTCTGTTGTCTGGTCACCTGAATTCTGAATAAGGCAGATTTTAGTCAATCAATGGCTTTATTCTGCTTCATTAAATTAATCGAGAACAAATGAACTCATAATAATTTTATTAAAACTCATGTGTGAGGTAAATAAACAAATAAATAAATAAGCGGTTATTTATAAAACTTTATCTTTAAATAAACATACGCGAACGCGGATTTATAAATTTTGTGATAATATTTTTGTGTACATTTATCTATATTATAAATTTTAATGACCTGATTTAGTTATTAAATTGAAAAGTGAAACACTGCAGTAGTTTTTTTTTATTATTATTGGTTTTAGAAACAAAAAATTTGTAATGCCGTTAGAAGCAAATGAGTGACTTATGTCAAAACGTAGATAATAGGGGTTGACTAGGCCTTGTCATTTTTATAACTAACCAAGGTAAGAAACCTACAGAAGTAACATTTAACAAACCAAATCGCGTATCAAGTCAAAATTTTTTGAAAAACTGCTTCTAAAAAGTCTCAGCAAAATAATAAAGGAAAGAGGACTAATTCCGAAACATCAGTTATGAAATAAACATTCCACGATAGACCAAGTGCACCTAGACATAGAAGGTTCTTTTAACAACGTCCTTACCGAATCCATAGAAGAATCACTCGTTAAGTTCGGTGTAGAAGACTTCATTCGAGAAAGGATTATTTCCATGCTCAGTGGTAGGAAGATCCGAGCCATTCTAGGCAATACAATCGCAACAAAACACGTAACTAGGAGAACACCCCAGGGCGGTGTCCTTTCGCCTCTTTTATGGCTTCTGGTCAAGGATGCACTTACTTACTTACTTACTTAAGGTGGAGCTACAGTCCGGGACGGACCTGGGCCTCAACCAACAAGCGTCTCCAGCCAGCTGGGTCCCTAGCTAGCTGTCTCCAGTTTCGCACGCCAAGTTGGTTGAGGTCCTCTCCCACCAGGGTGCGCCACCTGAGTCGCGGTCTTCCTCTACTGCGCCGCTGCCGTGCCGTCCCTCGGGATTGGATTCGGAGACCTTCCGGACTGGAGCGTTGATGTCCATCCGCTCTACATGACCTAGCCATCTAAGCCGTTAGACTTTAATTCTGCTAACTAGGTCAGTGTCGCTGTACAGCCCGTACAGTTCGTCGTTATATCTTCTCCTCCATTCTCCATCTATGCGTACGGGACCAAAAATCACCCGAAGAATTTTTCTCTCGAAGCATCCTAAGACGCTCTCATCTTTCTTTGACAGGGTCCAGGCCTCAGCGCCATAAATGAGAACCGGGATGATGAGTGTCTTATAGATGGTGATTTTACATGCTAGAGAGAGGACTTTACTTCTCAATTGCCTTCTAAGTCCAAAGAAGCAGCGATTTGCAAGAGTTATTCTTCGTTTGATTTCAGCGCTGGTGTCGTTGTCTGCATTAATAGCGGTGCCTAGGTAGACAAAGTCCTTAACTACCTCAAAGTTATAGCTGTCCATGGTGACGTTTTGTCCAAGACGTCGTCGTTCAGTGTCCTTTTTTGATCACAGCATATACTTGGTCTTGCCCTCATTGACCACTAAACCCATCTTCTTCGCTTCCGCCGCAATGCTCAAAAACGCTCCACTGACATCACGCTTTGATCTTCCAATTATGTCAATATCATCTGCGTATCCGAGTAATTGGATGGATTTTTGGAAGATTGTGCCTCTAGTGTTGACGGTTGAGTTTTGCACAATTCTTTCCAGAACGATGTTGAAGAAGTCGCATGACAGTGCATCGCCTTGTCTAAAACCTTTTTTGACATCAAATGCATCGGTAAGATCTTTTCCGACCTTGACAGAGCAGCGTGCATTCTCCATGGGCTCGGTAGAGCTCTTCCCCATAGATGCTGTCATACGCGGATTTAAAATCGATAAAGAGATGGTGGGTATCGATTTGAAGCTCCTGGATTTTTTCCAAGATCTGCCGTAGTGTGAATATTTGGTCGATAGTGGACTTTCCTGGTCTGAAGCCACATTGATACAATTCTCGATAAATTAGAGAGATGTGGAGTGAAGGCGGTAGCCTATGCGGATGATTTGGTGCTATTGGTGTCAGGAAAGTATACCTCTGTGATTAGTGAAATCACGGAGTCAACTTTGAAGAAAGTTAGCAGCTGGGCCACTAGTTGTGGACTAGGAGTTAACCAAAGTAAAACTGAACTGAACCTTCACGCCACCTCGACTCAACAGTCAAATTCTATCATTTTCTTCCAATATTTGGGAGTTATACTCGACCCTAAACTAAACTGGAAACTAAATATTGAAGTACGGGTTAAGAAGGCTGTGTTGCCTTTTACGCCTCAAGCAAAATTTTCGGCAAAAAATGTCGACTTCAGTCGAAGATGATTTTACGTCCAATCTTAACATATGGGTCGATTGTGTGGTGGCCTGCTCTTAGCAGAGCCTATAATAGTGATAAGCTAAAGAAGATTCAGAGAACAGCTTGCGTGGGCACCACAGGGGCCATGTGTACTTGCCCAACGGACGCCTTAAACCTTATTTTGGATCTTCTACCAATCGACCTTTTTGTTAAATACATATAGTTTCCTGCAGCGCTGGATAATTGAAATAGCTGGTTGTCAAAACCTTATGGTCACAGCAACACAACGAAAGTGATTCCCTCAGATATTACCTTGGTAGACACTGACTACTGCACTCCTACTTTGAGCCTTAGTAAGGGTTTTAAGGTTATTTTCCCATCCAGAGAAGATTGGGAGGATGACATCGTGTCGATAGGTTTTAATACAACCATCTTTACTGACGGCTCAAAGATGGCTTAATGTAGCTAAATCCTTTAAACTTCCTGACTTTGCCAGCGTTTTTCAGGCTGAACAGCTGGCAATAAGGGAGGCATGTAAGATACTTAAACAAAGAAAAAACCAAAACCGAAATGCTGCTATCTTTACAGACAGTCAGGCAGCTGTCAAAGCCATTAACTAGGCCACATTCTTATCTTAATTGGTCCAGCAATGTCGCGATGAGCTTGCGAGCCTGAATTAACCTCGGTGTCACCCTGATCTGGGTTCCGGGCCATAGTGCTATAGTGGGAAATGATCGGGTTGACGAGCTAACTAGGCAAGGATCGGCTCTTCATAGCTCACTTGCGGAAACGTTTAACATTCCTCTTGGTGCTATGAAGGGTAAAATCTTTTCTATCTACCAAACTGAATCAAACCGAAGTTGGAGCAATTTACCCAACTGCATTATATCTATACCCGTACAAACGGTCTTCTATGCAGCCCAAGCAAGACATAGCCAGGATTGTTGCGGTTTGTACCGGATATTGGCGTATAGGAGTTCATGCCGAGAAGTTGGGTATCTCCTATAACACCTTTTGCCGTCGTTGTAGTGACCAAAGAGAAAGTGAAACGATAATCCATTTCCTCTGTAAATGTCCTGCTTAGGGAAACACCAGAATGAAATTCTTTGGAAAAGCATTCTTTCACGAACTTGATAAGCTATCTGAGACAAAGATTAGAGACCTAATCTTTTTTCTCAATGCGACAAAATGGCTATAAAAAACGAGTTTTTGGTATCAAAACGGCGCACTACAGCGCTAGGATCTAGGGCTAGGTTGCCTTGAGATCGCCATTTCTACCCACCTCCTTTGACACTTTTGACTTGAGAACAAACTATATAAAGACCTTCCCAGACCCAAATATGAAACACTAAAATCATATGTTACGATCCGAATTTTAAGAGTACGGTACCATTAAAAATACTCAAGATAAATTAAAATTTAAGAAGGTGTACCGCAAGGAAATGTTTTAGGACCAAGCTTTTACCTTTTTATACAAGAGATAGTTCCGTGGATTCGTTTGCGTAGGTTGGTAACAGTAAATCCGTTTGTATCCGAGGCTTATTGGTGCTTCGCAACTATATGTCAAAAAACGTTTTAGATAAGGTGATGCGTTGTCATGCGATTTTTTTTAACATCGTATTTGAAAGAATAGTGCAGAGCTCACATGTGAAGACTAGAGGCACTATCTTTCAAAATCCGTCCATTTACTAGCATATGCTGAATACATTCATATAATCAGAAGAACTCAGTGTGATATCAATTTGGCTTTTGTGAGTATTTAGGCAGAGGCTGCAAAAATGGGTTTAACGGTTAATGAGGGCAAAACAAAATTACATGCTGTCGTCAAGAAAGGACCTACAACACCGATGATAAAAACGTCACCATAAACAGACGTAACTTTGAAGTAGCCAAGGACTTCGTCTACCTAGGTTCCGCTGTAAGCGCAAAAACACCCCCTGACAAAAACACTCTTGCTAACCGCTGTTTCTTTGGGCTAAGAAAGCAATTGAGTGGAAAAGTGCTATTTCGAAGTGCCAAAGTGTCGCTATATAAGACTCTTATCATCCCCGTCCTGCTATACGGTGCAGAAGCATGGACTATAACAAAAGCGGATGAAAGCACCTTGGGTCGTTTCGAGAGAAAAGTTCTTCGTGTGGTCTACGGTCCCGTATGCATCGAAGAGGGGTGGAGCAGAAGATGGAACGATGAGCTGTACAGCGACGTAGACTTAGACAGAAGCGTAGAAGTCCAACGACTAAGATAACTGGGTCGCGAGGGACGCATGGAAACCAATGCTCCATCCCGGAAAGTCTTTGAATCCACACTCACAGGACAGCACAGTAGAGGAAGACCGCGGATCAGGTGGTGCGCACAGGTGGAAAGTGTGACCTCACCCAACTAAGAGCGCGGAACTTAAGATATCTGATAGGGACTGAGCTAGATGGACAAGTTTGTTGGATGAGGCTCTTGTTCACGCAGGACTGTAGCGCCACTTCAAGTAAGTTCCGTGGATATCAACGCTGTATTGGCCATCTTTGTTAATGATACTGCAATAATGGGGCCATAGAGATTTAGCAAAATGGACGGACATATATTTTACAAACAAAAGCATAGTTTTTCAATTTCTTTAGACTGTACAGTAACTTACTTCAATACTGCAAAATATCTTGAAATGAATTTTGATTTAAAAGATCACAACAACAAGAAAAGAGAAGAGCTTAACTTAAGGTACAGAAAGTTGGACTGGCTAACAATAAACAATTCTGATCTTTCTATCCAGAACAAACTAATTTAGCTTTAACAAACTTAACAAATACTCAAACCGTCCAAAAATTGACTCTTAAAAAAAATAAATAAGACAGTCCAACAGTCCGTTGAGAAATAGAGCCTAGTGACTTACAACTCTCAACCAATCCTGTGCAAGGTTAATATTGTCAGGAATGTAAGGAACCTACTGTTTTAAACAGAATCCGAATGGCTAATTAAGACAGCACTTTTTTTGGCAAGAATTACTCTTAGAGGATTTTTCAATTCTTCGCAAGAGGCAGTACCCGTGAAAAACTTTAGATAGAACAAATTTTAGAATCATGCCACGAGTAGTAAAATTGCCGCTTTGTATATAAGAAAAGACAATCTTCGTCGTGGCCCTTAAATCGAAATCGTTACAGAAATGTACGAGACATTGTTTGGTCATCTGTAAAATTCAAGTCGTTCTATTGGTCAATTTTGTATCAGTGCGTGGTTTTAATAGTTTTGAAAAATTGTTTAGCAGTTTATTCTATAGTATAATATTTTGGTTCTACTTGCCTAATACTGTCAGATGTCAAAAATTTCAAAAATCGAGAGTTGTTAAATATCCTGCAATTTAGGCAGTTGTTACTGGCAGGAGGATATATAGCTGCAAACGTGGGCATTGGTCATGAAAAAATTGAATTGAAAAGATATGTTGTTGCAACTGTAGAATTGACAACCATTTTGTTCCTTTTTTTTAATGAAAAACCATCGATTCATTTTTCATAAAAAAAAATTCTAAATGAAACCTCATATTGGAAAAGCCGGGTCTTCTATATGCGTCTTAACTCCCTCTGTTCGTTTGATGTTTCTTTAACATTTTTAATGCGTCTAAATGTGAGAAAATGTCTACATTTAAATGATTCATCTGCAGGACATTATCACTCCAAATCACAAATCCCCTAACAAAAATTTAAAGAATAAACTCCTTTCCATGTATATCGACAACAACAAAAATAAATTTGCTTAAATATTATTTGCTTAAACTCAACCAAACAAATTAATAGCCTTCTGGGCTATTGATTTATTATAAAATCGACAAAACTTTCTCTCAAAAAAACAATTTAATTAAACCCACCATCCTTAATCCTTTCGAAGTAATATTTATGTACTATATACAAAAAACACAACCAAAATGATGTCGAACAAAATAACAAAACTAAGCAAAAACCAAGCAACAATTTTATATAACTTACAATTTTCTTTGATGTTATTGAAATTTTAAGAACCCTTAAAGCCCCATCAACCAATCAACCGACACGATCTAAGCACATTCCTGTCAAAATTATTAATTGTTTGGTGGTTTTTTTGGTCATTATCCTGAGGCATAGGAGTAGGTTGGGATATAATATCTTAGCAATCTTAAACTCTTTTTCGTCTTCGATTTGGATCATTGAACTAAATTTCCTTATGGCCATCATTATTCGGTCTGTGGAAGCATCTGGTAAAGTGTGATGGTTAGCTGGATGGGGATGTGGATGTGGATGAGAACAAGGACGAAGAGGATAAACCTACTTTCGATTTACGAAAAGGAATTTCTCTATCCTTAACCAGCACTATCATCACTATAACAATATAAAAGCAAAACTGTTACAAGAACTATACGAAGCTCATAGGTTTTGAGGCTTCGGGCGAGGGGGACTTGAAACTACATGGTCTGCATGAAAGTGGTATGAATTTATAATATTAAGGAGCCACATGTTCAGCATAGGCTTTCATATGAGCATTATAGGGATTGAAGGAAGGATGAAAGGAGTATGGCGTGGAAATCCTCCTTTTTTGATGGTGGTTTTGGTGATTCATATTGATTTGCAATCATCTTGATTTATAAATAAAATCTCTTTTCTTGAAGCCAGACCAGATTCATAGATATTGAAATTTATAGATTTCCCTAATTTTTAAACTTTACAGCTCCTGCATGGCTGCACAGCACATCTACATACAATATACATATAACAACGATTTTCTCAAGAGCTGAAAGAGAACCAGTCTAATTAAGAGTTGGTACAGTATAAAGGATCCTCCACCATTATGATTGCAAATTCTTCCAAAAAGAATGCCGCACTTTCCTTTGTTCTTATTTTTGTTTATACAAAAGAAGAACGAAAACTAATTCGCTATTTCTCTTTCTCTCAGTTTATTCCTCTTCCCCTGCCTTTCTTTTTCATGAAACTGAAACTACAGAGTGCATCATTTTAATCCTTTTAAAGTGAAAATTATAATTTCAGTGTGTTTGTATAGAATATGTGTATATTGGTATACCTCTGTTACAGTTACATTTGTATACATTTTGTTGTCCCTCGATGTGCAACGCTATATAAGACTCTGTTGGGGTTTCCTTTTTTGGTTATAATATCCTTGCCACATGGTATTCGAATTAAAATTTTCCTAAAATGTGAAAAGAAAAGAGGAGCCAAACAAACAGAAGCCAAAAGAGAGAGAGAGAGGGAGAAAAGGATAGACAGAAATTCTAGTGGAAGCAACGTGGGAAACCTCTTGTATGGAAATTAATTTTAAGTGAATTCTTAAAATTTAACCAAAATAAAAATGGAAAAACAGCAGTGATTACACAAGAGGGCAACTTTGTTTCCTGAAAACTTATACACAATTCTTATTTAATACCAACCCACATATTAAATGCAAAGAGTTACTGATTTCACAGCTAAAATTTACAACCGACAAATATTAAAACAAAGATATTTTTAATTATTTGAATTTATACAAAATATTTGCAAAAGTATAAAAATAATTAAATATGCATTTTTAAGGAAATATTTTATTTAAATATTAAATTTATTTGTATCAATATAATATTAATAATTTGATTTTGATTAAATTCTTAATTGGGTCCTGTTTTATTTTACAATGAATTCAATGTTCTTCTCTTTGGTTGGCACTTTCCAAGTTCTCGGTAAACGAGTAAAATTTCTTGTTAAGAGAGAGTTTTTAACTGAAAAAAATTATTAATTTATTTTTAAAATTCAATTTAAAAAAAAATGTGTTTAACAAAATGTTTGGGAACAAATAAAATGATTCTAAGTTGTCTTATTGGTTATATGGGACTTGCCCACCACCTTATGATAGCTACCCTAAGATTGCGTACAGCTACAGTTCGAAGATTCAACGGAATAACACGAGCCCCCAAATTTAACATCGCCAGACTATGACCCGTCAACGATTAAGCACCACCAGTCACACCAAATGAGAACAATCAGCTGCACAGTACATGACGACATCGGTGCTGACAAAATAGTTGGTCGGAAAGAAGGAAAAAACAACACTTGGCTTTCAGCAAAATCTTGGGCAAGGTTCAACGAACGCAAACAGTTAAGGGCTCGAATATCTTCTGCACAAGGGGAACTCGAATATCTTCTGCACAAGGGGAAGAAAAGAACTAGCTGGAGTCCTCGTATCGCATGAAAAAAGAGGGGTTCACCACAGTGTGCGCCGCGACAAGCGTAACTACATCAACACATTGGTACAAGAGGCATGAAGATGCTGCAAACAGGTGCGACAGCAGGACTGTTTACAGAATAACCAAAGAGCTGACCGGTGGACACAGCTCAAAGCACCACCTGGTGAAAGAAGTAGACGGTACTCTGATAAGTTTGGGGGATGAGCAAGTATAAGGTGGAAAGAACACTTTTCCTCGGTTTTAAACCGAGTGTTTGCAAACAACGTGCAGCCCCTTCTGAAGCGCCTGAAGAAACTAATCCCCGAATCCACACCGCGCCTCCCAGTAAAGATGAGATCGTTGCCGTAATTAAAGCACTTAAGAACAACAAAGCGGTAAGACTTGATGGAATTCCCGCAGAGCTTTTACATGCAGCACCAACGTCATCAAGCGAACTGCTTCATCTGCTCATAAAAGAAGCCTGGACCACCAAAAGCTTCCCCCATGAGTGGAAGAACGGAATTATCGTCAAGCTCCCAAAAAAAGAGATATCTTAAAATGCGAAAACTGGAGAGAAATTTGCGTTCTACCTACCGTTGCCAAAATAGTAGCAAAAGTCATACTGGAACGCATCAGAGAACACCTTGAGGCCACACTCGATGCCGAACAAGCAGGATTCCGCTCTGAATCCTCCTGTATTGTTCATATCAACACCCTGCGGATCATTGATTATATCAATCCTACTGTATTGATCATATCAACACCCAGCGGATCATTATTCAACAGTATGTTGCATATCGATCACCACTACACCTCATGTTCATCGACTTCGAGAAGGACTTTGATAGCGTTGACAGGGAGTATATCTGGTTAGCTTTGCGGAGGAAAGGCATCTCAGAAAAACTAATTGCTATTATAAAAGCAACATATGATGGATAAAATTGTCACGTTCTGCACGATGGTAGGTTGTCAGATGATTTTGAAATCCGAAGCGGAGTCAGACAGGGCTGTATTCTGTCACCAATATTGTTTTTGTTGGTGATAAGCGATGAAATTCGAGAAGCTTTTTCAGGTAGTGGAGGTATCCAATGGACTTTGACATCCTATTTAAAGCACTTGGATAACGCGAACGATGTTTGCTTACTCTCTCATAGAATCATGGTTCTCTATCAAATAACAACAAGTGTGGAGAGAGAAGCAGAAGTCGTGGGGCTGAAAATTAATTTCGGCAAAACAAAAATGTTCAGCCTCGGAACCCGACCATCCTCTCAAATAAATATTTTCTCTCAAACGGTGTACAAAGTGGAGAGCTTTTAATACCTTTGAAGTATCGTTTCCATCGAAGGCGAAACCGAACAAGACGTCATATGCCACATCGTTTGCTGTCAAAAATTTGGTGGAATAACTCTATCAGCTTAAAAACAAAGCTACAACTGTTTCGCACAAATGTCGAATCTGTGCTTCTCTATGAGTGCAGCATTTGGAAGGTTACTTCAGCCATAACAAGAAAGCTGCAAAAATTCGTGAATAGATGTCTTCGTAACATCCTAAAGATTTCCTGGCCAAACCGCATATTAAATAAGGTCCTTTATAGAAGGACAGCTCAGGAACCTATAGAATCTATAATACGAAGATGTAAGTGGCAATGGATTGGACATACGCTTCGAAAAGGTAACGACTGCATTGCAGGCCAAGCAATGCAGTGAAATCCGCTCACACTAGAAGGAAGAAGACCTAGACGACCGGAAGCACATGGCGCAGGACAGTCAAGGTGGAATCAGCGTCACTAGGCAAGAGTTGGAGGGAGCTGAAACAAATCTCCGGAAACCGCAAACGGTGGCGCGTAGTGGTAGTAGAGGCCCTATGCCACTTAAGGTTTTAATTAATTATTATGTAGTTAAAAGCAATCTGTAAGAGTTAACTCGATAGATGAAGTAAATAAATAAATAAATAAATAAATAAGGTGTTCCCAACCGATTTAACAGGTCTGAGGACCTAAGTAAGTAAGTAAGTATCTTATTGGTTAGCAAAATTGGCTACTCCAAATCCGAGTGATTCGAAATTTTTGTTAATGATACAGCCTTCAGCAGCGATATTCTTAGTTGTTCTTGAGCGTTGTTCTTCTGTGATGATAAGGCCATTTTAACTAATTAAAACCAAAAGGGTTTGCAAAGTCCATATTCGACTAACAAAATATAAGAATTAACAAAAATTACCGCAAATATACTTAAATCTCGAAAAGGCGGTACAAATATTTTACCATTCTTAAAATACATAAGGTTTCTATGGTCTTTGTCAATGACACCCCATTTGTTAGCCCTATAGAGGAAGCTTAACTCTCTCTGTAAATTCAGCGCTTCCAAATAATATTATGACTCCACTTGTACTGCCAGAGTCCTAAAAGATCTTAACACGCACCAATCCACTGGCCCTAATGGCATCCTCACAATTCTTCTGAAGGTATTCTAGAACGATGGGAAAACCACTACGTAAGCTTTTTCATTTATCCTTCTTTTCAGATCTCGTTTAAAGTAGAAGGAAAACTTCATTTTTCCAGCCGATAGCCAAAAAAGGCAAATTCTCCTCCCGCTAGAATTACCGACCGATCGAAATTACGTCCCTTCTTTAGAAATACATAAAAACGTTGATTAATTATCAGCTCAAGCAATATCTCCAAGACATGGCAGTAGGTCCGCTAGTTTAACAAATCCTTGTCGTTTTGAAGGAACTGAGTTCTGGAATTTGATTGAGTTTGGCATCAGACTCTCTTATCGATGAATGCGTGCCTTGTGCTTTGGCGGATCCCTCTTTCGTTGGACTGGAATAACCTTTCGGACCGTTCAATACAAGTAGTATTTGAAAAAATGCTGGTGTACCCCAGGGCTCTGTTCTATCTCCGACACTCTTTTTCATTTTTATTTGCGATCTTTCGTCGGAAACTTGTAATCCACTTTTTATAATCGTTCAATTTTAAAACAAACCTGTTCTTGGATGTGTATATTTAATGGAAATTTATGATAGTTGATGTATGATGCGTTTACATCAAATAAATTGAAGACCTATAAATGTTCGGTATATACAATCTCCATTCATGTCTTGTGGAAGGATTACATACGTGATGTCACCAAAAATGTTTTGGTTTTCTGAGACGGTACAAGAAATGTTTATGATCTTTATGATCTGACTACAAACTATATTTCATATATACGTCCAAAGCATGAGTATAATTCCCATCTTTGAGCTGCTGGTCCTGTAATTTGCTTAAGTCACTTAGACATCTTTCAATGAATTGTTTTCGTTTCTTAAACACCGGCACGTCGTTGTCGTAAACTTGTTTTTTGTCTCACGCTTTTTAAGCGTAATTCAAACTGATAATGGTCTAGAGAAATTTAAAGTTGCTTTCCTCCCTTCAAGAAATTGAACTCTAATACTTATGCCTCCAGGAAATTCTTTAAAAGCCCAACTTCTGTCGTACTATCAAGTACAGAGATTCATTCTTTAGCCGTAATACGCGAATGTGGAATGCTTATATCCAATAATCAGAAATCCAACACCAATGTGCACCGACATCTTAGACCTTCTCTTCCTTTCTTAATGATCACAGTGTGCCTTGGCCTGGTAAGTATACAAAAATACCCTTTAGTATGCTCTAAGTTCAATTTTTTCACCAGTTGCAGTGTACTATTGCTGGCCATACTTCAGGTTGACCTAAACATTTTTAAGTTTTCTTAACTATGACTGCAAAAGTTGCATTGTTCGGGTACCTTTGCATTTTTTGTAATGGCATTGTTTGTACTTATAAAAAAGAAGTAGATGACAGCTTCAAAAGTGTCAACTGCCCAAATAGGGGGCTATTTAAAATGAAACATTTGATTGGAAAATCACTTATTTAGTTTTTAGGGTCTGGAAAAGTCTTAATAGTTAATTTTTAATAAGTTTACAGTTAAATATAATACTTATTTAACATTAGCATAGACTAACTTTTGATAATACGTACTCCTGATATGTAATCCTCTATCTCAAACACCTGCATTACATTAAAGCAATTAAGATGTACACTTGGGCGTATACGTACTTTTTTATTTTCTTGATTATGCAAGAAATTTTCTTTCAACGACAATGATACAAGAACAATTTCACTTATATTTCTTCTTAAGCTGGATAAAGAAGAACTCTTTTTGAAGAGAGTCCTTGAGCTTTCGAGCAAATAACACACATTGTATTTTATAACCTTTTTCTAAGCGTAAAACTTAAAGCAATCGAAATTAAATTAAAACTTTAGCTATAAAAATGCACAAAGAAATGCATTGATTCTTTTTAAGTCATGTGAGTTTTCGTTTATTCTCATTAAAAAGTTTGTTCTAATAGACTAACTATACTTACTGATTCTTTCTCACCAAAATTGTCCTTGAAATTGAAGAAAAGTCTTGAATAGTCATAAAATTCAGCTAAATTAAGAACAAAAGAACTTTTCAAAACTACTCACTTCTACAAAATGATACAATACCACATTGATGCTGATGCTGATTATGATGATGGATGGAAAAAGTGAAATATCTAAGAATATAAAACACACAGAGAATAAAATCCTTGAAGATCGTATTTTAAACGTCATCAAGTCTTTAGGGGCACATTTCACGTGGTTTTCAAGTTGAATCAATTTCCTTAGATTTTTTCATTATATACGAGTACGAATATGATGCGAAAGTCCGCACTTTATTTTCCTCTCAATGATTTCATTGAGTTGAGAAACCTTGGCTTCTTTTTCTTTGGTCTTATTTTTGTTTTATAAGTGCCTTGGGATCAAGATCAACAAAGCAGACAAGTGTTTGATGATGCCAATGCCAACTATTGGACAAGGCGGAGGATAAAGCAAGGAAGGCAATAAATTTTCTTTGATGCGATTCCAAAATTATATATACCTAGTTACGTACATAGGATGATATGTATGGATTTAAGGGCTTGTTGAGTAATGGTATTGAAAGCTTTTTTGCAAACCCTCTCTATATAAACACATAGACGAAGATCTATACAATCAAAACATAAACGCCCTTGACAACATTTCGGAAAATTCGAAAAGTTTTCGCCTCCAAAAAGCAAACATTTACTCACTTCAAGCAATACATATGGCTGGGATTTGGATATAGTTGGTGTGTGGAGATGTGGCTGATGCCACACCATTCCACCATTGTGGAGGTGCTAACTTTGTGAGGTTCCACCAAAATGATAATAGTCATTTTCTTTTTGACACTTTTCAAATGTGCGACAAAAAGACGAAGAACGAACTTACGACAAAGTTTCCTGACGACAACGAAAACGTCGACGACGACTTTCTGTGTGTCTGCCTTTCAGTTGTCAATCGAACGTAAATTAATTTATTTTTTTTTCATTCGATATATTTTGGGGCACGGAAATGGTTGCAAGAACGAAAAAAAAAACGATATGCCCCTCCCATCTTCTCAATAACTGTGTGTGATGACAAAATGAAGTTTTCTCGTTAGCAATTTATTTGTGTTTTGGCAGAAAGCAAAAGTGGATGTTGAAAGTTGAAGGGTGGTGTGGAGAATAAGGATGGGGTAGCATACTGAATAAAGAAGCCTTTTGGGCACAATAAGATAACACAGGATATATGCGTTTGGTTATATTGAAGGATATGCCCATCTTTTCGATGATTGTTATGGGAGATGTCAGATAGATATGTTTGATGAAAGATGGTGAGGTACAAATGTGTGTCAAGGAAAACTCACAAATAAATTTCCTTTTTGATTCTGGGGCAAAACGCAATCAAACAGAAATTAATGTCTCTCCACGGGGCTATATAAGAAAAGATATGTAATTTGATTTTTCAAAATGATAACTTTCAATATCTACTCAAAGATACTTAGGTATAGACATACATATATCTTGAATGAAATTTTTGTTTTGTTATAATTCAGGTGATTGAAGTTTTATTTGTAAAATTGGGGTTCTTTTTGGTTTCTTCAGATAACATTTATAATTGACTGCTATAACTCAAAAAGTGAAAGTAGTGGGGTATATAAAATGTAACTCACAGCAGAAATTATTTTTATTTTTTTTATTTTTATAAATGTTCAACATACAATCATATAAAAACCATTTTTAATTCAAAATTTATGTAATAATATAGCGAAATAAATGTTGCGTAATTTACACGACGTCTTAACGTCATTTCAATCCTAAGTTATTCAATACTTAGTCCCATAGATTTTATACACTATAGGCAATACAATCGCAACAAAACACGTGAGTAGGGGAATACCCCAGGGTGGTGTCGTTTCGCCTCTTCTATGGCTTCCGGTCATGGATACAATTCTTGTTAAATTAGAGAGATAAGGAGTGAAGGCGGTAGCCTATGTGGATGATTTGGTGCTATTGGTGTCAGGAAAGTACACCACTGTGATAAGTGAAAGCAAGGAGTCAGCTTTGAAGAAAGATAGCAGCTGGGGCACGAGTTGTGGACTAGGAGTTAACCGAAGTAAAACTGAACTGTTGATCTTTACCAAAACTAAAGTACCGCTCTTCACGCTACCTCGACTCGACGGTCAAATATTATCATTGTCTTCCAGTGCAAAATATTTGGGAGTTGTACTCGACCCTAAACTAAACTGGAAACTAAATATTGAAGTACGGGTTAAGAAGGCCTGTGTTGCCTTCTACGCCTGCAGCAAAACTTTCGGCAAAAAGTGGGGACTTCAATCGCAGATCATTTTATGGACGTACACAGCATTAGAACGTCCAATATTAATATATGGGTCGATTGTGTGGTGGCCTGCTCTTAGCAAAGACTATAATATTGATGAGCTAAAGAAGGTTCAGAGAACAGCTTGCGTGGGCACCACAGGGGCCACGCGTACTTTCCCAACGACCGCCTCAAACGTTATTTTGGATCTTCTACCAATCGACCTTTAAATACATAGTTTCCTGCAGCGTTATCGGGCTGAAGGAATCAAACAGCTGGTTGTCAAAACCTTATGGTCACAGCAACACAACGAAATGGATTCCCTCAGATATTATCTCGGTAGACACTGACTACTGCACTAATACTTTGAGCCTTAGTAAGGGTTTTAAGGTTATTTTCCCATCTAGAGAATATTGGGAGAATGGCATCGTGTCGATAGGTTTCGACACAACCATCTTTATTGACGGCTCAAAGATGAAGAGTGGAGTTGGTTCTGGGATCTTTTCTGAGTCCCTAAATTTAGCTAAATCTTTTAGGGTTCCTGACTTTACTAGCGTTTTTCAGGCTGAACAGCTGGCAATAAGAGAGGCATGTAAGATACTTAAAAAAAGCCCAAACCAAAACGGAAATGCGGCTATCTTAAGAGACAGTCAGTCAGCTGGCAAAGCCATTAACTCGGCCACATTCTCATCTACATTGGTCCAGCAATGTCGCGATGAGCTTGCGAACCTGAATATTAATCTCGGTGTCACCCTGATCTGGGTTCCGGGCCATAGTAGTATCGTGGATAATAAACGGGCTGACGAGCTAGTCAGGCAAGGATGGGCCCTTCATAGCTCACTTGTAAAATCTTTTCTATCTACCAAACTGAATCAAACCGAAGGTGGAGCAACTTACCCAACTGCATTTGTACCGGACATTGGCCTATAGGAGTTCATGCAGAGAAGTTGGGTATCTCCTGCAACACCTTTTGCCGTAGTTGTAGTGACAAAAGAGAAAGTGAAACGATAACCCATTCCCTCTGCAAATGTCCTGCTTTGGCAAACACTAGAATGAAATACTTTGGAAAAGCATTCTTTCACGAACTTGATGAGCTATCTGAGACAAAGATTAGAGACCTAATCTTTTTTCTCAATGCGACAAAAAATAGCTCTAACATAATCGCTATAAAGCTTCTCTTTAAATCTTTCCCTCTTTATCACAGGTCAAACGGATCTCAGGCTAGGGTGCCTTGAGATCGCCATTTATTCCTACCTAGTCCCATATTAATGATTATGTTTCATTTAAATGCAAATTAAGACCTTTTCAAAAACGATTCCGAGAATTATCTAAAAAAAACCAACATTTATTTAAGATACCACAGAAAAAGTCAAAGTTTTTCAATTCCCCTCTTTTGACGAGAAACTCTACTTTGGACCGATTTAAATCAAGAACACATTGACGAATTGTTGCTAAAACTTTATTAGCAATTGCTTAGTTAAATAAACAAAAATTAAATTTTGTTTAAAAGTGGCAGCATTTCCCTTCCGTTATTAGTTTAAAACTTGGTCTTTTGATAACGATTATTTTTTTAAGCCTCACTCAAAAAAAAAACTGGGATCGTACCAGACGGAACAACAGAGTAGACTTTGAAGACAGTCAAACACGAAAAAGGCAGCTGAATGGTTTGATGTGGATGTGGGATTTGGACGGTGCAAAGTCCTGATCTTAATACCATAGAAAATCTATGGAATGATATTAAGGTTGGGATCCGGTAGCAAAAATCAAAAAAATCAGAAGAACTTTGAATTGGAATTCATGAAATATAGAATTCCATTCCCCAGAGTAGGTGCAAGAGTAAGTCGAAGATGTGAGGCAACGTTGAAAAATGTTGGTCAATCAACAAATTACTAGTTTGCTGAATAATATAAGTTTGATAAGTATTTGTTTTTTTTTTTCTGTAAAATTTCATAGGATAAAATACTGATAGGATAGGAACACATGTGTACACACAAATACTCATAGATAGCATTTGGTGGAAATGTTTATTCTATTTTTATCAGTGTCTTATCTCATGCTCCTTAGATTTAAGTCGGTATAAATAATTGTAAGTAGGTTAAAAACAATTGAGTCGAAATTAACATTCACAAGAATTGCGACGTGTCTTTTATTCCCTCCATAATTATTTTAAATGGTCCTTCGAGCCGGATTACTGGTTAGCGATTGAAGTAACAAGAAAAATAGTTTATATTTTTAATTACTAATAAGGTAAGAAATTCAAACTCAAGCAAAAAGCCTTGGTTAAAAACTTAGCAGGGTTGGTATTTGAGCACAGAAATTGAGGTCAGCCAACTTAAAAAAACTTAAAAAAAGCTAAGCAATACAAAATGATTTTCGATTGTTCTTAAGTTTTCCCCCAAGAGGTAAGAGACTAAGAAATAAAATATTCATTAATTAAAACAGTGTCGTCAGAACTAAATACTGAAAAAAACCCGTATACGTTTGAAATGTTTTCACTTTATTCCTAAAATCACATTTATACATATTTTGTACATACATTCATTGCATCAAACTAAATTTCTGGCTACTGTCAAAAAAATATGAGATCATTAAACAATTTGAGCCCGCGATTTCCCGACAACGATTCATACCATCCACCCTCCGAGCTAATTGAATGGCATCATCAGCAGCTTGATTTTATAAACCGAAAATCAAATACCAAAGCAACTGCCTCAAGGCCGATTGCTAAAAGGCATTTCGATAAAATAGTAATTAAAACTGTCTACTGCACCGCATCAAGTCAACAAAAATGAAATTAAAAAAAAAATAACTGAGGACTCAAAAAACAAAAAGTAAAACCGTGAAGTTCCCGGGAAGTCTAAAATACACTCAACTGCCTTATACGCTCTTTGAAAAACGAATCAAAAATCATATAACAAAAGACAGTTCTATTTGGCTATTGTTCGACTTAAAGTCAAGCGAATATAAAAACAACAACAATAACAATTTATTAAAAAAAACAAAAATAAAAAGAAAAAAATTAAACCAGTGGCAGTTCAGGATAGAAAACTAAAAAAGAACGTATTTGTCATCTGCAAAATTGTTTTCGAGAATTTATACAGAGCGAGTGCTCTTACATATATTTTTGTAGCTTCAAGCACCAGCCTATTCCTTGTCTACGAATATATAGAACTGAACTCGAACTGCTGAGATGATGATAACACCCAACTTCAGTTTTGGAATCCAAAGTCAAGCGTGGAGCACACAGAGCACCAGCAGCAGTAGCAGCATCACATGGAATGATACAGTTTTTTTTTTTTTAGTTCAACCCTATGCGGTGCGTGGTGATAAGTGAAGGGGGGAAATGAGAGCATGGACAGAGAGGGAGGCGAATGAGGCATCTAAACAATGCAAATGGTATGCCCCAAGGATATTATTTGCAGAACAAAAATATAGTCAAAATACAATTGAATGCAATATCCTGAAAGGCCTCCAAGTATTCCGCTTGTGATTGTTTTGTATACCGAACCCAACCGAACCGACCGACCAGCCGCCCCTTGTTCCATGCTCTTTCACATTTCGTTTTTAATGGAGGCTTTGGGGCTGCATTTACTAGATTTCTCGAAAAACGGGCGCCTCAAGCTGATCAAAGAAACATCATTCGTGTCTGCAACCATCATGTAAAAAACAACCTTACCGGAAAACCTTTTTAACCTTGAACCTAATTTATTGGTTGATTCTTACTATTATCATGATCAGCCGATGGCTAATTCAATTCTGGTTCTGGCATATAAAAAGTAAAATGGCGGATCTTGTGGTCTGTCTTCACTAGTAAAACGTCAATAGTATCTCACTGGCTTTGAATTTCAAATACAATTTTTAGATGCAAAAAGCTGTCAATCAGAAACAAGTTTGTACATTTTAGTTCCGCCAAAAAAATGACATAAATAACAATCAAATTATAATTATGACATATGCCAAAATAATGGATGACTGGAAACTAGGATCTAAAAGCTTCTGCCATAGATATCTCAGAAAGAAAATTGAGATTTTCTGTTTTATTAAGAAAAAACTCTGAGAGTTCTAAGATCTCAGTGGAATTTTACTAAATCGAACAGATCTAGTTTTCAGATTGACATCAAGCGAATCATTTCGGCGTCTAACTATTTTAATTCGTTCCTATAGTAAAAGGCTTTTTATAGATGTCATTGATTTTCAAAATTGAAAAATTTGTTTTGAATTCAAATTTGTTATGTTTGGTGTCAAAATAAAGTAACAGAGTTGTAAAGTTTTTATATTCTATTAAACCCAGCAATAGATTTTAAATTCATCATGATTTTCAATTACAACTGTCAGTTTTACTCACAATTATTGGTTGGAATGACGAGAACCAATGATAGCTACAACTGATGCAAACATTTTATTATTTTTTGCTGAATTGAGAGGGAGCAAGTTCAAATAATAATAAGACGTCAAATCATCTGAAATCCATTTAGTATAAAAACTGTGACATATTGCTTGATTTTTTGACAGATGTCACTCGAACGTTAATTCTTAATTTCTGATGCTTTATATAAAACTCTTTTTATTCTGATTTTTTAAACTGAAAAAATCAGCTTAACTAAAAAAGCGACATTACTCCTAAGGTTTTGACATTGTACTCTTTTGAGGCGATTTATTTTGGCGTTTCTTATTTCAACCTCCTTTCAACATAACAGGAAAATATGAAGCAACGTTTTTAAATTACTTAACAAATTAGTGTCATTGAGATAAAATGATACAACCAGTGTAAGCTCCATGAAATAAAGAATATTTCAAATCTGTCATATAAAACTGACGGATTTACTTTTTTAGTATGAAAAAGAAGCACAAAAATACTCGAGTATGAAGTTTTCATAACCGATCCTAGATATTTGTTAAGAAACTATAGTCAAGTTTGTTATGTTTGGTTTCCAAACGTACATAGCTTTTTATAAAGCGAAGAAGATATTTGATATCCTTTTTAGCTAGTTCACTTTGATTATCAAAAGAGTAGTCCCCTAGATGAAGTTTGCGCCTGATTGAAAGAGCAGGGCAAGTGCAGAGGAGGTGAGAGATTGTTTCCTCTTATTCTTCGTCCATACAGCTCTTACAGAAGTCATTTGAGGCTACACCAAGTCGTATTGCGTGTCTGCCTATAAGACAGTGTCCCGTAAGGACACCTATTAAGGAGCTATTATGAAGTCTGCTTTGAGATAACAAGTCTTTAGAGCGCTTTAGGTCCAATGAAGAATTTGCTATCGCAAAAGCTGTTTCTTTTAGTATAAGTTTACATGTAGCTATCAGTATACCTATCTCCTCCCTTTCAGGTGAAATAGGCATGACGGTTCCATTTTAAGCGAGTTCATCGGCTCTACAATTTCCCGTGATGTCTCTGTAAATAAATGTTAAATTGCTGCGCCATCTCCATAAGGGACGATCGACAATCGAGGGCCGTTTGAGATTTGGTTGAGACACCATCAAAAGATTTAATAGCAGCCTGACTGTCAGCGAAGATGCGGATATCAGAACTTTTCTGAGTACTCAGAACACACAACTACCAACTCCATCATTTGTCTTTAATCCATCTGTATAAAAATGAATACTTTTGTTATCCAGGAGTTTTGTCTTCCCATTCATTTTTGGATGGATTGGATACCTGGAATTTTTTTCCAAATAGGGGTTTAGGAATAGTGTACTCTATGTACTTTGGTATAGAACCAAAGAGGTTCAAAATGATGGAGTGGCCCACATTGTTGTTGTTCCATTGAGATGAGGCATCGAGTCTTATCGCTGTACTAGCTTCCACTTGTTTACTGAAGATGTCGAGGGGTGTCAGATGGAGGAGAGTGTCTAACGCTACTGAGGGTGTGGTTCTTAATGCCCCGCTTATGCAGAGACATGCAGTGCGTTGGACTCTGCTGAGTTTGTCGAAGTATATGACTTTCTACAGTGCTGTCCACCATACTGCAACACCGTGCATAAGTATTGGTCGGATGACCGATGTGTATAGCCAGTAGATTATGCGAGGTTGAAAACCCCATAATTTTTTGTCAAATATCAGACCAAGGCATTCGGCTTCATTGGTAAAAATTAGTGGTACACCTTTTATTAAAGGAGGTACAATTACTGGGATCTTGTATTTCGGTGTGAAAAGGACGAGGTCTATTTTTTGGGGATTAATACTAAGTCCGCAGTGATCAGCCCATCTATAGTTAGCATATTGAGTGCATTTTGGAGGAGGTCTCTCAGTGTCTTAGTAGGATGTTCCCTTGTGACGGCGATAGCAACATCATCGGCATACGCAACCACTCTGTAGCCTTCCCTCTCAAGGGATATTTGTATTTCGTTAACCTCTATGTTCCACAAGAGAGGGGACAGAACACCACCTTGCGGAGTGCCTCTATACTGACAGACCTTTTTGTGTAAAAATCTCCCAAACTAGAGTTGATGATCCTGATTTTTAGCATTAGATTAATCAACTCACAGATTGAGTATTCGACGTTTAAGGTCGTCATAGCAGAAGTGATAGCGGATGCGTCAACGTTGTTGAAAGCGACCTCAATATCCAGGAAGCCCACCATAGAATATTTCTGTTGCTCTAGGGAGTATTCGATAGTTCTTACCAGAGTGTTGAAGGCTGTTTCTACCGATTTCCCTTTGCAGTAAGCATGCTGAGACATTGACAGTCTCTTATCAATGCTGTTACGTATACGGATATCGATCAATCGTTCCAGAGTTTTGAGAATGAAAGATGATAGGCTAATAGGTCTTAGGTTTTTAGGGTTGACATGAGTATTTGCCCATCTCTCTCCAATTTAGGCATACTTTTTCCAATATTTCGGCCGGTATTTCACTTATCAATGCTTCAAAGTTGTCTTCCAATGCATCGATTGAAGCGGGGGCTTGCCGGTATGGACATGAGCTTTAATATAGCCCAACAAAAAATAACCTAAATGCGTTAAATCGCACGATCAAGGCGGCCAATTCACAGGTCCCGAACGTGAAATAAAATATTAATCGAACTCGCATCTCAATAAGATCATTGTTACACGTGTTGAGTAGCATGTGGCACAGTCTTTCTAAAACCACATGTCATGCAAGTCAAGATCTTGCATTTTGGGCAAAAGTTGGATAGCATCTCATGGTAGCGCTCACCATTCACAGTTAAGATTCGCATCATTTTTGAAGCATTACGGTCCAATGATGCCCCAGCCCATAAACCTAGCAAAACTGTGACTTTTTCTGAATACATTGGTAGCTCTTGCAATGTTTTTGGGTGATATTGACTCTGCTTATTTAAGTACCCATTGAGCCAAAAATGAGCTTCGTCGCTCAATACAATTTTTCAGTAAAAATTGGATCTTCGGCCAACTTTCTAAGAGTCCATATACCAAAAATTGTACGTTGCAGTAGGTCCTTCGGTTCAATTCTTGCACGAGCTGTGTTTTGAAAGGCATCACACAGAGTAACAGAGGCCCCATTGTTGCGAACGGCGAATCGATAACTTATGGTCATTGTTAATACTGGCCGATACAGCAACGATATTTTCTTCAGTTCGCTCTCTACGTAAGCGTGTTGGTAGTTTAATGTCCAACAATGTAATTTTGGTTCGAAATTTACTCACAATAGCCCGAATAGCCGCCTCAGTGGGTCGATTAAACTGACCATAAAATGGAAGAATCACGCGATGAACTTTCGATAAACGAAACGTGAGTCAGCTGTTTGAACCAGTGTAGCCAAAAAGATAATAGCTAAAAAATCACCCTTTATAAATCAAACGTTTTTAAAAATGTCAAACAATTATTCGAAGGAAGATAAAATAATGTTAATGTCATAATAAGTTACCTTAAATGAGTCAAGTGTAAAGGCGATTTTATGAAGACAGCTTTACCTTTGACTACAACAAACTAATACCATACCAGAAGTTCTGTCATTGCTCCAAAGACACAATTTTCACATTTTTATGAACGATCCTAAATTTTTGCTAAAAAGTCCTATTCGTACAATTTCAACCCTGGATGACTTGAATAATGCTTGTTTGTTTGTTCGTCCAAGAGACACGATTTGCAACAATGACAGGACGAGAGAATTGTATAGTTGCTGCAGTGTGTTTGTGGAAAAAATAATTGTGGCTTCCCATTTCCCTTTTTGCCATTGCAGTTGACTCCACTTTCCACTTTAGAGCATTATATGATGCTGGCTGATATGGCTATATACCATGGTTTTGCTGCTTCTGCTGCTGCTATTGCTGCTGTTGTGGTTGCTGTTGTTTTTTTCATTCCCTTCCCCTTTTAAAATCTACTTCCCTTCTGTGTAAAATTCTCTGGCCTTTTCTGTTCTTTGCCAAATGAATTTCTATTTATTGTTAAGGATGATGGAACAGAGACTAGGATATGAGTCACTATGAGTCTCATACTCTTCATATATATAATAATCATCTTCATACTCTCACCTCCCATATCCATCCAGCATACCATCGACAAAACAACACCAACCACCCACTACCGCATCGCTAGCGCCAACGCCCACTTACCATCATCAGGGTATGTCTTTAAAAGCAAATGACGACAGTTAAAACTGACGACTGCGATGATGAGATGATGATAGATACCCCCAAGAATATAGGTACCAAAAGTAATAATAGAACAAAAACACAAAAAAACAAGGACGAAATGAATATAACAATAAAATATTATAAAGAAAAGGAGCAAATCAACAAACACAAAATAATAGAAGACATAAATACGAAATGAATAGGTAGCAAAAGCAAGCAGGATTAAAATTATGCCTTTTTGTGGTTTGGTACTCGTACTCGTACTCATACTCCTTTATATCCTTATCCATATCCAGGTTTATTTTATTTTTTGTTTGTCTTATGTTTGACTCTGTCTGAGTACTGAGTATGAGTTTGTTGACATATTATACTTACCATAGCATTTGTCACAAAAGGAAACAATGGGAAATATTAATGAAGATGAGAAGAAGTATATGGCGAAGGTTTGTCTTGAAATAAAACAAAAAGCTTAAAAATGGAACTCAAAAAATGACATTTTTAGTATTTTTATTTTGGATGAAAACTCGGACAAACAGAAACTATGATAGTTCGACTATGGCTGAGAAGAGATACACTTGAAATTAAAAACAATCTGAAACCGAAAAAGAATGATTAAAAAATAAAATATTTGAAATCTCTTGACACGAAACTTAAAAAAACAGAAGCTATAACTTGAAGTGTGAATTTTTCTTCTTTTTTTTTTTAATTCTTATATGTCAAATAGATTGGACTTTCTTTGATAAAGTCAGAAAAAAGAAATCTGACAGAAATAGTGTCACAGATTACAACGACAGTTTTTTTGAAGATTTTAATTATTTCATAGGTCAGGGAATACTTACATCAGAGACTTAAAAATATAGGTCGAAACTTTTTAATCAAAAACAAATTTGTGTTGATATATTTTGTACAATAATGAATACAACTTTGATTGAAAAAAGGATTTCGGTGATTTCAGAGAAAAGTTTCGAAAAAGTTAAGGCAGTATGAAGGCTTTTGTAACAAAAGATTACAACTAATTTGTTCATATACAGAAAAGCCCAATCGTAGAGCTCAATGTTAACTATGCGTCAGAGGAATGCATCTAAAAAACGGTTAACGTAAATAAAATATAAACAACGTTTTTTATGATATTCCTTTTATTATTATAAAGCTTAAACTTTGATATTTTTTGCTAAACACTATACATCATTTAAAATGACCCCCACGCAAATTGTTGCTAACATCAGTTCTTTTGAGACATATTGGGCGGTATCTCAGCCAGAACTTCTCATAAATGTTGGTTTTTAAGTGCTCTAGAGCTAAAGGTGTATCTGCATAAACACGGTCTTTCACGTAGCCCCCACAAAAAAACAGTCCAGCGCAGCGGTGTCAAATCGTGTGATCTTGGTGGTGATTTGATATCGTCACGACGAGAAATTACGCAGTCAGGAAATGTATCTTGCAATAAAGCCATACTCGTTCGGATTGTAAGGCATGTGGCACCGACTTGTAGAAACCACATATTCTCCACATATCTCCGAATTGACGTTGACAGTTGTGCCATCGTCTTTATCGAAAAAGTTGTTCAAACACCGATTCGACTGGCTCCAGTTTTTGTGTGAGCTGGACTTTACATGGATTTAGGTATAGAAAACATCATAAGGTGCAATAAGACAGTCCTAATTCCTGAGAACGATAAGGAGTTCGACACATTCGGGTCTTTGGCAGCACTTTATGTAAACCATAATCTCCCCTTCAAGCATGATGTGTGGCTGGGGGAGAACCACCATTTTTATAATATGTATCCATTTTCGCAAATTTCAGACTTTCAACGGAAAAAAAATTATTTTAAGAACTTAGTTTTACAGATGATAAATTCCAGCCCTATACTTTTGCAACCGCAAAGTGGATAACCCATTTTTTTATGAAGTTACATAGGTTCTCAAGATCGATACCATAGCATTTTCCCAGACATAGCAAGAGTTCTTACTTGATAGAACTTAGGCATCATATTTCTTTGAAGAAATCATTGATATTTTGGAATACCAATTCATTTTTTTTATAGATAGATCTTCACTGTTACCGAAATTCTTATAAAAAGAATCAAAAAATATGTACTAATACCTTAAGCAGCTAAGTTTGAGATTAAATTGTTATGCGAACAATTACTCGATAAAATATAACGCTCTTGTAATTTCGAAATTCTTAGAGGAACCTTATCAATATTTGCTATTCTATGAAGCTCTTCTGTAGAAAAGTTTCAGGGCAGATTAAGATTTAATATTTGATTTTGCATTATTTGTAATCTTTGTATATGAGTTTTTGCGCATTTTCCCCGGGCAGGATAACCATAGAAAATTATACTTTGGAAAATAAACCTTAATATCATAAGTTTGTTTTCTGCACTCATTTTAGACTTGCGATTTATAAAAAGATGAAGTGTTTTTATTTTTATCACAATATTAAGCTTATTTAATGTTTGCTGAATGTGCAAGTTAAACGTCAATGTTTTATCCAGGTGTACCCCAAGGTGCTTAGCACTTGACTTCCACTCAATTTGCTCTCCGTTCAATTGAAGGTTATTGTATGGCAGTAAACAAGGTTTCCTTTTTTTTGTTAAAAAAAGAGATTGTGTCTTTGATGCATTTATTTTTATTTTCCAATTATTGAAATAAATCTGAATAGTATTCATAGCAGTTTGCAAGTTGGTTTCAATGCAAAAACCAGTTGAATCTGATGAATAAACGCATGTGTCATCAGCAAATATTGCAGTTACACAAATTTAAAATTAAGGGAAATCGTAAGTATATATATAAAAATGGGCCTAGAACTGACCCTTGGGGTACACCTCTACCAGTTGTTCACACAGACTGCTTTTCACTCTGTGGGGAAGTAAACTGTTTGGAAACAATTGTTAAACAAATTTTTGAGGTATCTTATGCCTATTTTTGGAAGATTCTTTAAAAAAAGATTTTTAATTTCGTCAAATCCGGGAGATTTTGTGCTACCTTTATCTTAACCCTGTAATTTATTGCTCCAGCTCTGGTTTCTGAAATGAAAGATTGAATTTTTGATGAACAGGTTCATTCTATTCATTTCAGAAAGAAAGTATTCGTCCCTGGTTCTTATTCATTGGGTTCTATTTTTGTTTCTTACTTTAATTGCTTCCACTACATAGGAGGGAAGTAAATTATTATTGTTTCGACTTTAAATTTTTTTGAGAACGGTTTCTTCAACACTCTCAAAAACTGATGCTGTAAACGTTCTAACTGCTCCGTCAATTTGTTCGATACTGATATTATTTGGATTCCTCTCTGTAATAATTTTCAATTAAAGGCGGATCACTTTTTTTTATTTTTTCAAATCAGCATTTGAATAGTCAAAAAATTGATTGCAATTTTCCACAGGGGTTGATTTTATGTTTATTATTACCGGGAGATGATTTGAACTAAGATCATTTTCAACAGTAGGTTGATTGAAAAGTTCGGGGGAATTTGTTAGGAATAAGTCTATAGTTGAGAGATTAGATCTATTGTTTGGGGCATACAAGTAGCTTGAGGGGGATACAAAATATCAAATGGGTGTCTTGAGTCTAAATTAGTATATTCTTCCTTGCATTAGCTCTGACACAGCTCTTGCAATTGAAATCACCAAAAATCAAGTATGTATCATTTAATGCAATTAATTTACGTAAATCGTTACGGAAATCAATCCTTTTTTCTGTGGAAGTCGAACCACCCGGAAAATAAATTGAAAACATTTTTATAGAAAACGAATTTTCAAATGGTACTTCAATGCCAATATTTTTTTTTAGTTTCAACCACAGAAAGTATTTTATGCTTAATGGTTTTTTCAACTACCACACACATTTTTCGGTCAAAAATGGAAAATTCGAATTTTCGCAAAAACGAACCGATAAGGTTTTATTAAAATTTCTCTTAAATTTGTAATACAATACAATACAACTGGTTTTTATTTTTAAATTTTAAAATGCTTATAAATATATATTCAAAATAACTGCATAGATAAATAAATTAGGTGCCGTAACAGTCCATTGAGAACTAGGGCCTAGTGACTTACAACTCTCAACCATTCCTGTGTGCGAGTAAAGTTTGTCAGAGATGGACAGTTTTATGCCGAATCCGAAGAGCTTATTTGAGAAATCACTTTTAATGGCAAGAATATACTCTTGAAGGATTTGTGAATTCCTAGCCTAATTATGCATAACTTACAATTAACTTACTGGTTTCATGCGGACACTCTGAGTTAAACAATAATATTTAATTATAATACCAATTTTATTTATTTATTTTATTCATTAGAAATAAAAAAAAAACTTATATCAATATCCTTTTTTACTTTACTAAAAGGTAGGTCCTTAAATAAAACTTAAAACTTACTTAAACCACCTATTCTACCTATAAACTACTTTAAACTAGAACAGCAGAAAATCTAACTTTCTAACGTTTTTGTTTTTCATATTCTTGTGTCCTTTTTTTTAATTATATTTTAAATTATTTTTATATTTATTTTTTATATTTTTGTTTTGTTTGTATTTTTTTTTTTTTGTATATTTTTTGTTTTTTGTATTTTTTTTTGTTTGTGTCACCATGCCTATTCTACTTAAAACTAAACCCTAGAACTATAAAAGAATTATGTAAGCCAGCCATGGCTTAAAACCCCAACCCGACTACCCATTATCAAGTGCCGATCGAAGCCAACAAAACTGGTTCTCCTGCTGAACCGAAAGAGCTCTGCTCCGTCTTGTGCCATGACGTCCCGTTTGTACAGGAATTGCCTATCCACGGTTCGTCGTCTGACGTGGTAGATTAGTGGAACTGCCAATCTATCCTGTATCACACCGCATCTATCTAAAAAGAGGAATGCCTCTGGTGGAATGAAGCCGCTTAAGCGTGCACTTTCAAAATACTCGTCGTTCGGATAGAACGCCCCGAAAATTAAATTGTTGGTCGAAGACATAGTTCTTGCAACGTGACCTCGAACGAGTTTTATCACGAAATTGTCAATTCTGTTGATTCGAGCCCCGTTGTTTAGGACCTCGTTGGAATAGTAATGCACGTATTCGGCTGTTCGATGTAATCCGGTACAGCGTCGTAAACACAGTCGCTTTTTCACCCAAAACTTCTCCATCTGGGAAGGGGCCGCGTTGAAGCACACAGGACAACCATAAACGATCATTGGCCGTAAAAGGGCCATGTAGCAAATAACATTCACCCTGGGGTCAAGCCGACTGCTGTAAAACAGCCGTTTCGTCAGAGCGAAGGCTACTCTGGTCAGAGCAGCATTTATATGTCTGTCGAAATATAAATACTGATCTAATTATATACCGAGGTACTTCACTACACTTTTGCACGCTAATCGCTGCCCATGAAATCAACGTTGACCTCTTGCACGTATCCCTCGTGGCCCTAGCCAACGGAGTCCGGAACAGCATTGTCTTCGACTTCTGGACATTTATTTTCAGTTTCCAGTCGTCGCAACATCGCTGAATCTTGTCGAAATCACGCTGCAAGAGAATTTTTATGACATCAACTTTTGGGCCGTTCTGTACGCAATTAGATCGTCGGCGTACGCAATTGCCTTTGTAAGACTACCTATCACATCGCTGTTGTAAATGCTGAAGAGCATCGGCTGCTGAAGAACCCAACGCACTGACCACCACGCCACTGGTACTAGCTGCACACCAAACATATTTTTAGACAAAAATTGAAAAATTGTGTACACAATTTTAAATAAAAAACGGCTCTAACGATTGCCAAAACAAAAATCTCAAAAACTGTTTTTTTTTTTTGGGAAATGAAAACTGTTTTGCAGATACATTATTTTCAAGTACCTTATAACCCGATAAAACTGTTTGAAATTCTAAACACTGAAACCAATGAAACCCAAAATCTCTCTGTAGGTAATGTTTTCGTTTTGACTAAAGCCACAAGCCAATTTTTAAATTCCCTTTACTGAAACTATTAAAAAAAAAATACCTTTTTTTCAAACTCATCTCAAAGAAAATAAATTGTCAATTAAAATAGTAAAATAAAGAAACCAAATCTCTCAATCCTGTCGAATATTTACCTAGTTTCTAATCCAAAAAAAAACACCTTAAGGCATTTTAGATTTTCCCAAGACATAAATTTGGTTGTTTTTCAATATAAGACCCAAGAAACAGTTCGCTTCCTCTTGCTCTCAAAACATTCATACTTACACAATATACAGATGTAATTACGTTCTAAGATCGATGTCTTTTGCTAAAAGAATCTATACGTAAAACCAATTCCTACTTTTAAGACTTAGTACATATACATTTTAACGTGGACCACTAACAAATATACAAAATACCGCTATTCTTCGAAGAAATTATTCTCGTCAAAGTGAAAAGCGACTTTAACTCGTACCACTACCGCCAGATAGAAAGACAGACTTGATGTTGTATTTTTAGATATAACGGTATGTTAGTTGTAAGACATCAAAAAGAAAATAAATTACTCCTTCTTCATTTGGTTTTAGAAAAAAAAGAGTCCTTGTGCTGTTCGTTCGTGCCAGTGCCTGCGCCACAAAACCCTTTCAACCAACGTTTCTTCAAACATTATGTACTACGTACCGTACACCACCCGCCATACACAAACGAATTAAAATTGAAAATATAAATGAGCAGCAAAGAGGTATTTGTATCTGTCAAAGAGAGCTCTTGCCTTGCTGCTGCCCTTTACTCCATCATCTAATCAACTCAACCCCTTACTTTCTCGAAGGCAAAGTTTTCGAAATGGAACCTTTTATCCTGACGGGAATTCGTTCCAATTCCACTGCCACTGCCACTGCCAGCGCCAGACAAGACACACTTCTCCGTATCGTCGAATTTTATAGGTACTTAAAAAAGACACCTCTTCATTCGTCTGATGTGATGCTTTGAATATCATGAATTTCGAATGTTATATGTTTTCGTTGGCGTTTTTGACGAAATTAATTACCACTCAACTCGCACTCCATTTGGGGTTTAAGGACTCACTCTTAATATGCGTACTCCTGCCGAACCCTAAGACAATTGAATGACCTATATTACACTAAATAATGAATCATCTAGCATCCTTCAAACACTTAATTTTAACCCTTTTTCTTGAATAGAGATGGAGGGCGACGACACGACAGGACGAGTGACGGTGGCAGGGAATGGAAGGCTTTTGGAACATTAAAAACCTGCACACGCTAATTGAAAATTAAGGACGAACGAAGGGTTGTGTGCACATACCAAGTAAAAATAAAACACAAGCTAAAAAAACTTGCCAATTTGGTTCAAGAAAGAAAACGAGGGGAGTCTGACTTGTGCTGCTATTCTCCATCCCATCACTGAAGGTTCTCAATTTTGCCCTAAAGACGTTCCTCTACTCCTACCTATAGTGTTCCCATTCCCATATTCCTGCTTCTGTTCCTTTGGTTTGTTTTTTAATTTTCCTTGGAAAAAAGGATCACACATCACAGACATCACATCGCGATTCTCTAAGAGTTTTCAATGTGCACAGCGGCTTGAAACCGGATGTGACATGCTTTTAAAGTCGGAAGTACTTACTGGTGAAGTTTGAAATCAGAGAGCCCCCCAAATTGCAGCCGACTTTTCGTGCAAGGGATTTTACTGTGCTTTGCCTTGCTTGTCTTCTTCGAACGTCTTTCCTATTATCGTTTATAGGGAATCACATGTATGTTTGTAGGTAGATACATATTTACCTCCGCACAAAAGAGATGAACCAAAACTTTGTGAATTAAGCGAAAAAATATTTATTCCACTTCGACATGCAATTGCTGTGTAAATCTCATCGTCCTTAATTCGTTCTGTCTCTCTATCAGAGTAAACCATCCAGCAGCAGTCTGTTTAAGGATCATTAGCTTAGCAGGAGAACTGGCCTGGGAGGGTTTAGGTTTGATGATTTAGAAAGAAAAAGAGGAAGAAGAGGAGGAGAATAAAACATTTTGGTACCTGCTGCACGAATATCCTTAATCACGGCTTGCCACGTTGTATCCTTTTCAGTCTAACTCGATACTTAATATAAACGGATTTGGAATGAGAAAATATAAACCGACCATAGCTTTGCCATTCTATATATCTATATCACTCTATGCCCCCCATCATCATCATCGTCGTCGCCATCATCATCCCCGCCATATCGCAACCCCCAAGAAACCAATTTACCAATTCAAATGAAAGGATTGAGATATCTCTAAAACTGAATCAGTTGAAATGCGTTGAATTTCAAACAGTTTTCCAAAGAGTTGACGAGTTTAGTCCGAATTCGAAATGGAAAACCGGTGCCACACCATCGCATCGCATCCAGTTTGACTATAAGCCAAGTGGTCATTTAGTATATATGGAAACAGAGTGCACACTATTGTCATAGATATATACATAAGTTACGCTTATCAGCCAGGGTAGGGCGGAGGGTGTAGGGGAGGTGTCGTTTCATGCGAAGGGATGTCAGAATATCATTATATAAAGTTCTCTATGGGAAGCCTTGAACGCCGGCGAATCCAATTCAATTCAATAAACCCAAACAATAATCACTGTCATTTCAAATCATTGCCATATATTCGTTGTTGTTTGAAATGTAGCATTGCCAGGTCAAATTTTATTTTGAAAATTACAAAAAAAGAACGTAAAACGTTTTTATTCAAAATTTATTTTTTTAGTTCTATCATTTAAATAATCTCACGTAAAGGCCTACAAAAACTGGATGAACAAATTTAGTTTGGAAATTTAAATCTTAGAACAAATTTTTTAGCACCTTACCGCTAAGATTTATGGTTTTTGAGATATAAGGCTTTGAATTTTAAGTAGCATTGTCAAATAAAGTCTTAGAAAATTTCATAAGCTTCAAAAACTCTCGAAAACTATCAATCTTTTCTTATCCCTTACTTTCACATGTTTGGGCCATATGTCCGTCATCTTCTTCTACTGTTCTGTGGCCGTGGATTTAAAGACTTTCCGGGCCGGAGTATTGTGTTCCATGCGCTCTACGGGACCCAGCCATCTTAGTCGTTGGACTTTTACCCTTCTGGCTAAGTCTACGTCTCGCTGTACAATCCGTACAACTCGTGGTTCTATCTTCTTCTCGACTCACCTTCTATGCATGCGGGACCGTGCATACGGGTCCGTCGGTCGATCTCGCAAATAACTTTTCTCTCGGAACTGCCCAATATGCTTTCATCCGCTTTTGCCATAGTCCATGCTTTTGCACCGTATGGCAGGACGGGGACAATGAGGTTTTTAATACTAGATTTTTTTTTTAGCCCAAGAAAACAGCGGTTAGCAAGGGTTATCCTTTGTTTGATCTCAGCGCTGGTGTTGTTTTCTGCGTTCAAAGCAAAGCCTTAGTAAAAGAAGTCCTTAACTTTCTCAAAATAACGTTCGTCTATGGTGACATTTTGACCGAGAAGTATGTTGGTTATGTAGGTCCTTTCTTGATGACAGCATGTACTTTGTTTTGCCTTATTAAAACAAACGTTAAACCAACAAACGTTAAACCAATTTTTGCCGCCTCTGCCTCAATACTCATGAAAGTCCCGAATCTGTCAATGTCATCAGCACATTCCAGTAATTGGAAAGAGTTGTAAAAGATATTGCCTCTCGTGTTGACGCGGCCGGCGTGGGAGCTCTGCACTATTTTTCAAGGATAATGTTAAAAATTGCATGACAGCGCATCATCACCTTCTCTAAAACCTTTTTTGACATAGAAATATGTATTCGGTTAAATTGCGTCTAACCTCTATGGAGCAGCGTGAATTCTCAATGGCCATCCTGTACAAACGGACGAGTTTCGCAGGGATGCAAAAATGAGACATAGCTCTATACAGCTCTACCCTGTAGATGCTGTCAAATGCGGCCTTGAAGTCGATATTTAATCAACTGTGGACTTTCCTGGTCTAAAATCTCACTGATAAGGACGTAGGAGATTGTTGACGACGTGCTTGAGACATTCACATATTACAGCAAAGAAGAGTATTGAAGGGACTATTGAAGGGACTATTTCTATTTATTGGACCAACAATACTGAGGGTCGATTCTTAAGATAATCTGCAACTACTTTGCAAAGCTTGGAATTTAAGCCATCTGCTCCAGCGGCTTTGTTAGACTTCAACTTAGAGATGATAATCTTTACTTCGTATGAGTCGGTAAGACGGGGTTGTTGGCTTTTGTCGTCTATATTGAATGGATCATCCTGCTTGACAGCGGTATTCAGTTTGTCATCGCCGTTATACTGTCTTCAGAAGTTGTCTTTCCACATCGTCAGTATTAACTACGGTTCTACGTTTATACACTTGTTCGAGGTTTATACACTTGTGAATTTCATTTCACCTGCTCATACCGATTTCGAATTTTATTTCTGCTTTTGAACTTTTCAACTTCTTTGACAAGACGCTACTCATGCTCTCTAGTTTTCCTTCTGATCTGCAACTGTTATAGAAATGTATAGTGCCTTTTTCAGTTAGAATCTGGAATGTGATAGAACCAAAAATGTTAATAGTATAAGAACGAGATCAAGAAACTACATAAAATAATCTTAGTATAAGTTTGACTTTTGAGAAGGCCAAAAATCTGACATTCAAAAACTTGCCACATCCATCCAGTTGCGAAGCAGATAGTGACCTAGCTGAATTGTTTACTTTCGTGAAAAAATTTCATCGTTTAGTGGATAAAGAAGTCATTGTTGCTCTGCTCCGATAATGCTCATATTTAACTATTACGAATATTCCAGAGAAGATCATTTTTAAAATGAAATGATTCATGCATAAGTCAACTTTCACTAAACTATTACCAAGTATTTCAGCAGCCAGCTTAGATAGTTTCAATAACTTTTATGCTCTTCTATAAAACAGCATATAATTCCTTTAGTTTTTTTTTTTTTAATTATTAAAATTGAACAATTAATGGTTTTGAAATTCCGCTTCGAAATTTCAAAAAAAAAATTAAAATGGAAATCAAACAAAGTTTTAACTTCTATGTAATTCTAAAATTATAAAAAAATATCTAAATTACAAAATTTAAGATATTATTGTTTAGAACTTTTAGTACAAGATTTCATTTAAGTTTTCAAGCTTTAATTTCATTTATTTTCGTGATCATTTATTGAAAACAAATTTCTTGAGAGATGGCATTACTCTACCATAAAGTCTCGTATTTCAGAATCGAAAGTGCAGAAACTCTTCATCGTTAGCCTTGCCATTGCCGTCACTCTCGCCCCCACATTGAAATTTTTACTCCATAGAATTCGTAAAAGGAGAGATATCGACGAACAGAGCCACAAAAATAAAAAAAATACAACCAAAAGAAGAAAAAAAAATTCAATTTCACATTATCAGGACGAGTGCCAGGATATGACACATCCTCATTGGTATTCAATTCATAGCACAAGTCTCGATAAGGATATTGTCATCTTAGGAAATCACGTTTCATGTGGATTATGGGTGTATGTGCCTTTCGGGTTAGCAAGCAAGCCAAAAGCACTAGAGCATAGTACTGCCACTGATGCTCTGCTATCACAACCTGGAGAGTCCTTCTACCACTGTGACTGTTGTAGTCCACACCTCAATATACTTATGTAGGATCGAAGAAGCACAGAACCACGAGTAGATATAGGCTCGAGAAGAAAAAGATTATAGGTATGTGATTTTCTGTATTTTTTTTTTTCTCCCTCCTTCTTTTATTATTATTGTTATTACATACTCCGTTCACATACATCTATAAACATTCACACAACCTAACGCACATGTTTTCTCTTCGGTGAATAAAGGATATCTATAAAAATGTATAACGAATATAGATCTGTTTAGCTATATCACATAAAAATATCGGCAGAAAAATGCCGGTGACAGAATACAGGAAGTTTTCAGCGTCATATTCGTCGTCGTCGTTGTTGTCCTCCGTTCTCATTCTCATCCTTATCCTGTTCCTATATACTTGTATGTCGTCGTCAACTTTTTAGGATGCCGACGATGAAACATGAAAATTGATTCGTTTCCGATGAACCAAAAGCTAAAGGGTACAATCGATACTCTGGCGGAATAATGATAAGCCAATAGTTTAAGAAGCCAAATTCGCGTCAGGAAGTTGTTACAAAACACAGACACACATACAGAGAGCTTAGTGTTATAAGGACACTCGTTCGTTGTCGTCGTTACATCGAGACAGAAGAACTTATCTTCAATTGAGGGAAATTGATAAAATGTCGTACTTACTTGTTTTTGAAATTGTTTCAAAAGTAGGTACTTAAGTGAAAATTTTGTGGTGAAAAATGATAAGAAGCACTATAAAATAATAGTTTCTATGAATTGTCCTATTAAATTTTTAAATTTGGAGATTTTTAAGAAAAATGTTAAACGAAATTATGTGCGCCCATGCTCCAGATATAAACGGAAAGAAAAGAAAATAAGGTAATGCTGTAGATTACAGATCTTTGCATTTGTGGTAAAACTTAATTATGAAATTCGCTGGATGAAATACATTGTGAATTCCTAACACCACCTTATCATTTCTGAACTTGTCTATCTACGCTGTCAATTTCTGACATCTAAACGTCATATAATTCAATAAACAAAGAACAAGAAAAATTACGTGTAGAAGAAAAAACTCTCCTAGTCATAATTCTGGAAAATGTTTAGAAAAACACTAAGACACATTTCTGTTGCAAAAATTATACACACAAGAATTTTCAGTTAACAAATATAAACAAAATTGAAGCAAGTAGTTGGAACATCTATTTTTTTAATTAATGTAGAAACTAAAGTGTTGAAAGTTAAAATGGGAGGAACAACAAAAACATTCCACATTCTTGGTGTGTAGCTGAAAAAATAATCTCTTTACTTAACAATTCCTCAAAAATTGGACTCAAGAGTAAACTGATGGATAAAGAGTTAACTGTTAGAATTAGCAAGCATTATTATTAAGGCGTAGTTTAGGAATTGTGAAATATTGCAAACATTAATTGTTAAAATGGCAAGCTTCAAAATCTATTGCATAATGCTCAATTATACTAACCTTTTCATAATCTATTTTTGAATTACTACAAAGTTATGTAATTGGTAGGAAGTTCGCTAACAATTAAACGCTACCAGAGAGTGTTATGACTCTACCTGTACTTAATAGCATTAATGATATTATGGGGTCAATGTTTTTGACTAAAAGATCCAACACGCACAAATCTGCTGGCCCAAACGACATTTCCGTTTTTTTTTCTGAAGAGGTGTTCTTCAACGCTGGAAAAACCGCTGCGTAAGTTTTTTCATCTATGCTTGGCGAAACTTCTTAAACTATCGACTGCATTTACGACTCTCTTTCTAAGTTCATTGAAACGCGGATTGACTATCAGCTAGAAATATCTCGAAGACCAAAAGCATCTTAACTAATAATGGAACAAATCCTTACATCGTTTTGGAGAAAGTAAGATTATTGCCCTTGATATTTCAAAAGCATTTTTAAGGTTTTGGCATCATGCCTTCTCTTCCTTCTTTCTTCATTGGATTATAATTTATCGCCCCGACCCTTCTATTCAATTAGTATCGGATGGATTCAAGTCTGAGAAACCAAATAAATGCTTGTGTGCCTCAGGGTTCTGTTCTTTCTCCGACACTCTTTCTCGTTCTTATTTATGATCTTTTTGGTACTTCTAATCTACTTACCTTTTTCGCTGACGATAGTAGGTACCCTCAGCCTTTTCATATTGATTTTTAGTTTCACAAGCCTGTTATTCAGATGAGGATCTTTAACGGCAATATATGATATGTTCATTCCTAGAAAGCTCTGACCTAGATAGCATTGTTAAATGACGAATCAAACGTCAAGTACAATTCAATCCATCGAAAACTCAATGGCACTTTCATCAAGGAAACTGAAAACCTCGACGTTTTCGTTTGTGTATATCCAGTCAGCTCTTGTGGAAAAATCACATACGCAATGTCATCAAAACTGCAGCTAGGTGTTTGGGATTTCTGGGAAGATGCAAGAGATTTTCATCTCCTTCTAATTTGGCTACAATTGTCACGGTAAAAATTACCGCGACAAGAACCATTCTCTTCGTCATCCAAATACTTGTTCCTCCCTCCTCCATTCCTACAGGTGTTTCCTTCAATCTACTGAGAGAGAGAGGGGGAGCCATGGTCCATCAGCCATCGGTTCACTCTCTCAGTACTTTGGAAAGAAACATAATCATGTCGATTTTCCACTTTAACTAAGGTGACAGACGGGCGGTCTGGTCAAATACTAAGAACGGGTGACAGCCAGTCCCCAAAGAATGAGCATAATTACCACCATAAGTGTCAGACGGATGGTCTGACTCCAGTAAACCAAAATTGGCACGGTCGACACTTGGTCTCCAAATGCCGAAGTTACTCCGTTGGAGAATGGCTTCAAGCCCAACTTTTACACCCTCATTATACTTAAATGTACAAGATGGAACGATAACGTAAGTCCCTATTTCCCCAAATCTGCGCGAAAGTCAAACGAAATAACTTTAAAACGCGTATAGCAAACTTCTGCCACATTTCTCTTCCCACAATTGTTATTAATCGAAACTTACTAATTTCCATCAAGTTTCCACAATTATATTGGTTTTGCTGGGAAATATCGGTGGGGAATAATGCAAAGTGTGAACAATCAAATTTCTTGAGTTCCAAGGTTTCTCTTTCATTCAAAATTGAATCGGGGATGTTAGGTGGCTGAATGCACCCACTGCATTCCCGCACTCTACAAGTCAGAGTAAAGCGCAGCGAATTCAGGGATGGCTTGCATTAAGCTGGGGAGATTAAAGTGCGAGTAAGAGAAGACTACTGGGTTTGCAACTGCGTTGGCAAACTCACGCAAACAAGCTGAGCGTTGCTGAAAAAATGACGCGACCGAAACCCAAGTCACTGAGTTGCTGAAAGCACTGGGTATTTGAAGAAAAAGGGTTCATCCAGGCTTGGAAAAAGCCTGGGAACTCACTTTTTTGTAAGCTACGAAATCAAATAGATCGAAAGAAAAGTAATTTGGAAGATAGAAATTTGATTGGAAAAAAATTAAGTTGAGGAAGTGTTTTGAAAATTTGAAAAAAAAAGAGAATAATTTTGGAAATTTGTTGGAACATACTCTTTGAGATACAGGAGAGGAAAAGAGGGAAAATTAGTTAAGGAAGGAAGGGAAATCTGGCAGGAGAAATAAGCTAAGTATAATAGTTTGGTTTATATGATTAAAAATTATTTCCGTTGAATCACATTATTCCGTTGTCGAGACATTGTTCAAAAAAAAAAATTATCGTTTGGCTTTGGCTGTTCGCTTTATTTCCGAAAATTACAGAACACGTGACCCGCTTAAAATAAAACCGTTAACATTTTTTTTTTGGGACTAAACGTTACCGGTCCATCTTATCTTTTCTTGAATATCGATTTGTTTCTTTGTTTAAAAGATCCTGGGTTTTAGCCCTACTTAATTGCAAGGTTTCCCAGGCAATTTACTTAACAATAAATATTTTAAAAATTTGTTCCAAGACTTAATCTTTTATTGAAACTTCTTTTACCGTCGGTTTCGCTCCGAAGGTTTGCAATTTTCTTAATTATAAAAAAATTGCTGGTGCCCTATTTCTCAATTTGAGGATAGACACCCCTGTGGTCACCGACATTTTTATATTCTCATCTATTTAATTGATTACCTACGATATCATCTCAATGAGGATATCAATTAATTCGCTGAACCCACCCTAAGCTGAGTGGCCGGAGATAGCAGCATCATACGTGCTAAATTTTTTTCTACGACCTTCTTTACGTTATAGGTTTTAGTCTTCGTCGTAGGTTCGTTCGGGATCGTCGTGGTCGTAGTCGTGGTCACCGTCGTCGTCGTCGTCGCGTCGCGTAGAAAAATTATAGCAACACAATTTATAAAGCATACAAGTCTATGTACGTCAAGAGCTTACGTATAATTCCCCATGACTTGGATGATGCTCCTGCATTTTACTTAAGTCTCTTGGACATTTCAAATTGATTGGTTATGACCTAACACTTGAACACCGTCATAAAGTTTTTTCTCTCAACTCTTGAAAATCTTTAAGAAAGCTTGTAATCAGGCTGAAATTTTGTTTCTTTTGTCTACTATCTTATATTGTTTTCTAATCTCAGTTTCTTACCCCATTTTCACTTACTTTCTTATGAGTAGGGCCTAAATGGCGCCTTAAACAATAGTCTTAGATAATCAGCAACACACAAGAATTACTCATTTATAAAGTTAAAAAAATCAGATAGAGATATTAAGATAAAAACCATAGTAAGAAAAGAACACAAATACAATCATTCACTATGTTATGTATTTACATATACACAAGAAACATTTACATAAATTTTAATTTCATACTCAATAAAGTATCCCACGGAAAGCAATAGTCACTTTCTTTTTCCACTTCATGTGTGTCAAATGGAATTCCACTAAATAAACATTATGTCTGCCTCCTTCGAATTTTATTTAAGGTATGTACCTATGTCGATGTCGTTGCTTTCGTCTTCGTCGGGTATCTACGTCCTTTTCGTCCCGTCAAGGGCCATTCATTTCAAACCCTTTTAAGGAAACTAATAAATTTCACCAACAACGCAACCAACATACCTATACCTTCAAAGCAAAAACAAAAGGACTAAAATAAAAACACAATACTCAAATAGAAAATATTTCAAAAGGACAACCAAATACTCCAAAGAACAATATTTCCCACATCCATTTTGACCGCACAACCAGAAACCACCAGAGTGGGGATAGGGGCTGAAAGCTGACTACAAAACGTATTCTTAGGCCATTTTATTCGAAATTAATGTGGTCTAACCGAGTTATTTTCTTCGTTTGGCTTTGAGTGCGAAAGAATGAGAATGGGTTTTATTCCAATATAACTACAAACATTATAAAGGGCTCTTCAGTGCTTAGACTAACTTAACAAGGACGAATAAGACGATGACGATATGGCACCTCCGCCGACCGACGCACTGTTGCCTTCATCTACACCCGTCTTGGTATACATATGTATATCCTCCTTGAACTATTTGTGGTGACAGTCAGTCATTTGGAATGATGAAACGGTAGATCGTGGCTTACGAACTTTTGCCTCCTGAACAACAAAGTTTTGACTCATTCATTCATTCATTGAAACTGAAAATGAAAATGAAATCCACCAGTTGATATAGTGGAAATTTAACTGAAATTTATGAGGGTACGTAGTTAATTCAATGGAAATGACGAGGGTTTCTGAAATCCAGATTGGCTTCGATTTGGCTAACATACATACACAGTTTCAGAATGTCACTTCTCTCATAAAATCATAAGTCCAGTAAAGTGACAAATAAGGTTCTGCCTTTTTCAGACACTACTGACGCTTAAATATCTGAAGTGGACAATAGAAAGTCAAAATCTTGGTTTTTAATATAAAAGTTAAAATGAAAAGTGGCACAGCTTTGAAAAGTTAACATTCATTTAGCAATAAGACTAAACAACCCTCCACAACTTATTCCGGACTAACTTATTATCAGCGAATAAATATTTAGGTTCAGAACATTTAAACTTTTTTCTAGGGGGTTGCATGAAATTATAAGCTAGAAATATATTCGAGATAGACGTTTGAATTCATTTTCTTGATGGTGTTTTACTAATTTGTTATCGAGTTTGTCAAAAATCAAAATAATCACCACTTATTAATGAACTATACTTTATCCCGATTAAAAACTTCTTAGCTTGCAATATTTTTAAAAGAGGGCAAATGTTAACTTCGGTAGTTTTTAATCAAACGTTTCTATTCCTATTGTATACTATTTCATTCTTTCTAACTTCTTAAGGTCCTTAGACCTAAAAAGTCCGTGGTTGTTCACTAGCAGTATATGAGGCATAAGACTAATACGTTCCACCGTGTGCGGTGTCGGGCTTTACGACTTTGTCGGTCTTTCCAAGTGCGTCTTGGTCTCCAGACTTGAGTGAGTAAACCTTTTTGAAGCGTGTGCCCAATCCACCCGTTATCCTGTGTAGTTATTTGTTAGATATACGAGTGGGCCAGGATTTCCGTAAGATGTTTCGTAGACACGTATTAATAAAGCTCTGTAGTTTCCTAGTCGTAATCGTTTCTACTTTTTTGCAGGGATGATGCATCCGCATAATAGTATTCTCTTCCACCTGGGAGAGTTATTCCTCCAAACATTCGGCAAAATTCGGAACGCGGCTTTTAAATTCCTGATACATTTATTCATATCTTGTTCGATTCCGAATTCAGTACAGACGATGGACCCATTATACTGCAAGCTCACTACTACTGGTTTTTTACTGGTTATTTAGAAATGTGTATAACAGCCGATGACTGGGAGGTCCCGATGCTATACATGTAATTTTTTCCCGTGTTGAGTTTCAGCCTAAAGATTTCTGCTCTTCGCTCTACCATTGAAGAAATGGATATCCATTGTTCTATGAGATAGAAATCTTACATCGCGAGGTATCGTCTGCGTAGTCGTGGTATTCCAAGTATGTTTTCAGATACCATCTTAATCCGAAGTTTACTTTCAAGGCTACCGACAGCACATCACAGATCATCACAGAAAAGAAAAGAACTGATAACAATGTATAACCCTGCCTGACCCTACTTTGGACTTCAAACTGTTCTGACAACTTAACTTCTGTGAAAATTTGGCATTTGTCCTCGTTAGTAAATAAACTCTGCCGCCGCTGTCAAAAGTCTTCTCAAAATCGATTAAATGCGGACGAAATGGTCAGAGATGTGGAATCCTGCTTGTTCAGCGTCAAATGTTACTAATAGGTGTTCTCTTACGTGTTCTAGGATCATCTTCGCTGCTATTGTGGCGAATACAAGCAAATTCCGAATTCCTCTCCAGTTTTTCACTTTCCTTTCTTTGGGAGCTTGACAATCAATGACTTTTTTCACTCTTCAGGAACTGTTTAGAGACACATGCTGCTTCTATCAGCGGTTGAAGCAATGCGCTTGATGAACTTGACGCTGCTTCCAACAATTCTGAGGAAAAGCCGTCTAACCCTGCCGCTTTGATTTTCTTCAGTGTTTCATTTGCGGTAAATATCTCTTCCTTACTGGGAGGTGTTATACGTAATCGGGAATTTGTTGCATTGAGCATTTAAAAAGATGCCAGTTGAACGTTGTTATCGAATACATGGCTTAAAACAAAAGCAAAATATACCTTGGACCTTCTTAGCTGTTCCTTATCAGTGATCAGCAGAGAACTATTTATATTTTTCGCCGGGTGTTGTCTTGATCTCTGAATAACAGCTAGCCCTTTGGTTAACCTATAGAGGGTTCTGCTGTCGCACCTGTTTGCAGCTTATCCTGCTTCTTGAGCCACAGCCTTGGTGTAAATAGGCTTAAATAAATAAATAAATTAGGTGGTGCAACAGTCCATGAATCTCAATCATTCCTGTGTGCGAGGAGAAGAGACCTACAGTATATATGCCAAATCCGAACGGCTAATTTGAGAAAGCACTTTTTCATGACAAGAATTACTCTTGGAGAATTTGTCAATTCCTCGCAAGAGACAGTACCCGTGAAAAAAGTTAAGTGGCACAGGCAGGGATTGAACCCAAGATAATCCAAAGCACTAATCATCACGCTACGGGTACTACGGTGTAAATAGGCTTATCGCGTCTTAATCTTCGTTTTACCTCTTTTATCTTCATGTGGTATTTGGGTTCTAGATCGGTTCTCTCTTCATTTTGAGCAGCTGCTTAAGAAGCTACCTCACATCATCGATCATTGACCAAGTATTTTACAAAACCTAAGACCATTCTATTAGAACCTTATTTGAAAACATTATTCACATTATTCCAATCTTTTTCTATGGTTTCGGTTAGCGTGCTGGTGATTGATCTCATATGTTGCAAAAAGTGGTCCCTGAGTTGTTCGTGAGTGGTATTTTCCTTAAGCCTGATTGTGTTTAACTTGGGTATTGCAATGATTAAATTTGATCGTATGAGATTGTGATCACGGATAAGCCGCATGTCAGTACCGCTTCCATTTCTGACATCCAGGAAACTGCTTCTGAAGAGACGACTAATCATGAAGTTATCAATTTGCTTGAAGAATCTTTTCAATCGTTTAAAATTAAGCTTATTTTGTGATCAAGTATGGTGCAACTGCAAACTCCAAGCTTTTCCACGACGTGTCTGAGCTCTTAGTTTTGCTGCCAACCTTTGCATTCAAGTCTTCCATTACCAATTTAAAATCTCCTTAGTGTGTTGATGTACTTTCATAAAAGCGAGTTATATGTTCTTTATATTTCCTAACTAATTAGTCACAAGTACGAGTATTAAGTTTCAAACAAAATTCAGGGGCTTATTTTGCAAACAGATAACTTGGAATTTCTGTAGCTTTTTTCCATTTTTATAGACTTTTAGTTCAAGAAAGTTAGTAGTACCCGTGGCATGATGGTTAGTGCGTTGGACTGTCATGCCAGAGGTCTTGGGTTCGATCCCTGCCTATGCCATCTAAAGTCTTTTCACGGGTACTGCCTCTTGCGAGGAATTGACAAATTCTCCAAGAGTAACTCTTGTCATGAAAAAAGTGCTTTCTCAAAATTAGCCGTTCGGAATCGGCATTTAAACTGTAGGTCCCCTCCATTCCTGACAACATTACTCGCACACAGGAATGGTTGAGAGTTGTAAGTCACTAGGCCCTGGTTCTTCATGGACTGTTGCGCCACCCAATTTATTTATTTATTTTAGTTCAAGAAAGTTATATGGTATACATAAATTGAAAATATTAAAACAAAAAAATATTTTAAGGCACTTCATACTTTAAATTTAGAGAAGCCTAAAACCTACTTAACCTTCAACTTCAAGAACTGTACAAAAACAAAATACAACCAATACTTGAGAAAAAAATCAAGAATTGCCGTTTAAAACTTTACTAGCTATATTACCAACCATAAATCACATATCACCTTTTTTATTCTACCCCATACCTTTACCTATACCTTAACTCTTCACCTTTATATCGAGCGTAACAAAGCTTAACCAACATGACGATTTGCATAAACTAAGTCAACCCCTTTATTTTTTTTATTTTATCCTTGAAAATCAGAAGAAACTCAATCGCACTTTCTAGGCGACAGCATTTGCACCACATCACTTCAGAATTCAGAACTTAAGCAGTGCGAGCAAGGCGGTTGCCAGTGCCAGTGCCATCGAAAGTTTCTTACAAAATGCGCGGTATATACGAGTATAAACTTAACCCAATACAAGGTAACTAGGTAACATTTTTAGCGACCTTTCCATAAGGCAAAGCCCTTAAGATCTACCTAGAGCTTTATGGATATGAATTAAATAAAATAAAAAAAATAAGGACCAAAAAATAAGAAGGTGGATTTCATGGACAATATAATGGTGTTTACCTTGAGGAACTTGAACACCATCAACCATCAACCTTACTTTTCTTGTTTCCTTGGTCTCTGCTTCTAGGGTCACCTTGTGTCGTGCAGTCATATCACTCTTTTTTTAGGTACGAACTAAAGCAAGAACGCTGACTTGTGTTTATCCTTTCGCAGAGCCTGTTATCGTAGACAAACACATAAAGTAAGCATTACGGAATGCGAAACCTCCTCAACCATCTACTTAACTACAACGACTTCGACGCCGGCGAAGAAAAGACCTATCGCGTTTTGAAGAACGAAAAAAAGGATATTTTTTCAAGGAGTTGAAGCTGTTGTAGCAAAAAAAAATTGTAAACAGGAAACATGTATAGGAATATTATAAGGTGTTAAAGGGTATACAGGGGCGGATTGAAATTAACAAAAGCCTTGGATTATAGATTGTTCCTTCTTGTTCTAATCTCTGAAATAAGTAAGCTTAAAAGTACTTCTGTAAAATAATCATATCAACTCAAAATTCTTCATTACATTTTTCCATTTTTTGAACTCCTTTCTTACAATCCAAATCCGACACTGCAACCTTATTCATACACATTCGTCCTTGTTTTCCTTTATTTCCTTGACTTGCTGCCTTTAACTGGTGTGCTATACTCGTATATCCACGATGAAGCCTTTAAAGAAACAAAAATATTTCTTGTAGAAAGGTTGACACCTCGTGTGCTTGTATCGTATCGTGGGAGGTCATAGCCCCATCCTATGCTCGTAGTCGTACTCGTGCTCTTAGTCTTCTACTATGTTGTGTGTGTGTGGTGTGAAAAATTGCCGGATGGATAAATCCTAACTATGTCCTGGCCTGGGCTATATCCTCGGGGGAGAATTAAAGCTATTAAATCGTTTGCATTTAAGTTTAGCCGGAGTGTGCCGGCCAATTTATAAATATCTATGTACAGTACATAATATGTACAATGGTCAATGGGTGGATTATAATTTATTGTTCTGTGAGGAGAGACAGACAAAGTGTCTTTATGCCTTTAGCGAATAACATAATCGAAACTAGTATAATGATTAAGTGTTGTATAGAGGAAGCTAGGAGAATGTCCTTTTGTCGTGATGGATACCTTTTAACCTTTTAGGTTTGCTTCGGGTTGTTTGCAGAAGATTGAAATTTAGTTCAAGGCTTCATTTAAAAAGGTTAACTATACCTCATTTGATATGCAATTATTAAACAAAAGAATGAATTAAACTTTTGTTCTTAAGATCATTAATTTGTTGTTTAAGAGAGTTAAAAATGATTAATAAACAATTGTTGTCAGTCTTGAAAATTTATAGAGCTTTATTAGTTCTGAAAGACAAGTTTTTTATTTCCCATAGGAAGTTATTGTAATTTTAACATTTTTTAGTGTCTCAAAGTCCCTTGAATCTTGATGTAATGTTTTTAGAAAGATATCTAGGTGTATGAGTACGTATGTGCATCCATAAGAATACCTTCTTCGTTGGCCATATCTCAAGATCCAGCAAGATTGAATTGAAATAAATTTAGCTTTAAATAAATAAATAAATTGTGTGGCGCAACAGTCCGTTTCAGAACTAGGGCCTAGTGACTGACAACTGTCAACCATTCCTGTGTGCGAGTACTTATATCAGGGATGGAAGGGACCTACAGTTTTAAGCCGATTCTGAACGGCAAATTTGAGAAAGCACTTTTTCATGACAAGAATTACTCTTGGAGAATTTGTCAATTCCTCGCAAGATGCATTGACGAAATTGAGTAGTTGTTTTAAAAATATTTTTTGAACCTTAATATCTCTTGAACCACTTACGCAAGTGATTTCAATTAAATTTTATATTATAAATTGTGACATTGGTATTAATTCGAAAAAAAAATAATGATTAAAAAAACTGAAACAAACATTTTTCACCTCGAATATTTTCCTAACAAAAATGGTATTACCTCCAAAACAATTGTATTCGGAAAAAACTTTTTTGAGAAATAGAAACTTTTAAAAAATGCTACTTAAAATTGGTGAAAATGCATTTTCGGCCAAAATATCTCGAGAACTAAAACTGATATTGAAATTTAACTTATTTCATCATAGTGAGTGTTTTAGAAAAATCAATTTGACAACTTAAAAAAAGAGGATGGGATGCTACCCACACTGATAACTTCCCATCCCGTCTGTCGATTTGTCTTGCTTAAAAGTTTGTCCATATGTACTCGTATCAACTTTTACCAAATTTGCGTACTATTTTTTGTAGATTTTATTTTTTATGAAAAAACGGACAGTTGGATTTTTATATAAAAATTACTTAATATCAAAAACAAAATTTTCTGTGAAATAAAATAAGTCTAAAACCAATATTTTAACTTTTGAAAAGCTATTTATGTCGAAAGTAAATTTTTACCAACTTTTGTCAATTTGTTTTTTTTTTTTAATTTAATTTTAATTTATTGTACAAAAACTGTCAATTCGATTTTTTCAAAATTTTACTGAATGTTAACAACAATATTTGTAAAAAGATAAAAGTAGTTTAATCCCAATATCTACAACTTTTGAAAAGATATTTGAGTCGAAAATCAATTTTTACCAGCTTTTATAAATTTTTTTTAAGTTTTTTATTTTTTGTAAAAAAAACTGTCAATTCGATTTTTCTCAACATTTTTCAGAATATCGAAAACAATATTTCTTTTAAGATAAAATAAGTTTGAACCCTGAATTTCAAGGTCTTGAAAAGATATTTGAATCGATATTCAATTTTTACCAACTTTGAGTAATGTTTTTTTTTATTTTTATTTTTTATACAAAAAAACTGTCAATTCGATTTTTCTCAAAATTTTATCAGATATCAAAAACATTATTTTTCGTTGCACAAAATTGTTTTGGAGATGAAATCATATTTAAGTCGTAAAATTTTTGAGGTGACAAATTTTTTTTTTCAGTTTTTTTGATTTATAAAAAAAACTGTTAAATGGATTTTTTTCAAAAAATATATTTCTTTTTTATCACGTTACAATATATTATATAAAATTTAATTCAAGTCTCTAGCGTTTTTGGTTCGTGAGGTTTACCAAAATGTTCATCGTTTTTTCAAACTGCTATGGTAAAAAAACCACCCACTCAATTTTCTTAAAAGCTCTTTCTGCATCTTTCTGCCTTATTATCTGTATAACAAAATTTATTTGAAGTCGATTACTCTTCTGGTTCTTGAGCTATTGACGGCGAAAAAAACATCGCGAACGTACGGACGTACGAACTCACATACATCTTTCTAAAAACCTTTTATTTCGACACTAGGGACGTTGAAACGTCGAGAAATGTCAAAATTTTCAATTTGACAAATCGGACCCATTACAATAACTTCCTATGGAAAGTTAAAAATCTTATACTTCGAGCTCGGAGGGATATTTCTCTTGCTCAACACTCCAATCGCGCGTTTTAATTCTTTTAGTTTTTCTTGCAAGTGTTTTTTGAAAGACAGTTGTAATGTCATGAGTTCACCAAGATATTTATACTCCTTGACTATTTCAAGATTTTTCGTTTCCAGCAAATCGTCCTCGTCCGTTGCGAAAATTCATGATTTTCGATTTGCTCGTATTGAGTTGAAGATTCCGTAAGTAGCAATATTGCTGTAGTTTGTTGATCATCAACTGCATCATGTTGGGGCTCTCTGCATCATGTTGGGGCTCTGCTTTTAAATAAAAAATACTGAATAATGCAAACAATATTTCCTGCGAAATTAAATAAGTATGAAGCCAATATTTTTAATTTTTGAAAAGCTATTTGAGTCGAAAAAGTAGTACCCGTTTCATGATGGTTAGTAAGTTGGACTGTCATGCAAGGGGTCTTGGGTTCAATCCCTGCCTGTGCCACCTTTATTTAAAAAAAAATAATTTTCGCGTCCTTCAAGAGTAATTCTTGTCATAAAAAAGTGCTTTCTCAAACTAGCCGTTCGGATTCGGCCTAAAATTGTAGGTCCCTTCCATTCCTGACAACAGTACTCGCACACAGGAATGGTTGAGATTTGTAAGTCACTAGGCCCTGGTTCACAACGGACTGTTGCGCCACCCCATTTGATTTTGATTTGAGTCGAAAGTAAATTTTTACCAAGTTTTAGTATTGCTTTTTTTTAGAGTTTTATTTTTTGTAAAAAAAACTTTCAATTCGTTTTTTTTTTTTTTAATTTTACCGAATGTTGAAAACAATATTTCTTATAAGATAAAATTAGTTTGAAGCCAATACCTACAATTTTTGAAAAGATATTTGAGTCGAAAATCATTTTTTACCAACTTTGTTAATTTTTTGTAAAAAAAATGTCAATTCGATTTTTTTCAAAACTTTACTGAATGTTGACAACAATATTTTTTGAAATATGAAAGTGAATTAAAGCCAATATCTCAAAGTTTTGATAAGATGTTTAAGTCGAAAATCAATTTCTACCAACTTTTATTAATTTTTTTTAGGTTTTTATTTTTTGTAAAAAAACTGTCAATTCGATTTTTTTTGGATCTTTTGTGTCACCCTTCTTTAGTAAAAGAAATATTGTATTTTTCTTGAAGCTTTTCTGTGCCTTTCCAAAATTAAAAATAGAGTTGTAAGCCTTTTTAAGCTCTTCTAGAAAAGATTCCGTTGAATTTATGAAGAATTCATATGGAATACGCTTTTCACCAGGAAGGTCGTTTTCATTGAGATTGTTGTTCAGGAGTTTCTCGAAATGGGTTGCTAATATAGAAGCATCAACTTCTATATTTTGCCCAAGAGTTGTGCCGTTTATTGTCTTCACGGTCATGGTGTGAGAGTGTAGAACTTATTAATATACGTTTAAAATTTCAATTCCTTAAAAAATGATGACCCGTTTTGGAGATATCGATTATCGAAATTAATAACGAAATAACGGTTGTTTGGAGGGTACCCTTCTAGAGCAATACAAGCATTTTTTTGTCAAAAGACGCCAAGTTAAGAAAAAAAGAATTTGAGAAAATTAACAAAAAAATGTATCGGTTTCTGAATATATTTCAGAAAATTTAAATTTTCGATATGCAACTAAAAAGTTTGTATGGTAACTACTGTTATTTTTATTCTAAAAAAACGAAAATAACACCTAACGCGAATTAGCTAAAACCTTAACTTCCAAATTTTAAGTCAATCGATCCAATGCTTTGAGCTGTAGGGGCCAGGACAGATGTACAGCAAGACGGAGGGAATCGGGGACCACCTTTTTTTGACTTCTCTTCCATCGTAATGTCATGTCATTAAAACAATGAAAAAACCTTTATTTAGTCACCCAATTTCAGTTCTTCATTATAAATACAAGTTATTAAAAAAACACAATTAATTCTTAAAACTTTATGGCTGAAGCACAAACACGCTTCAGCTTCGGCTTTGTGTGCGTTATGTTGGGCCAGTTTCGAGGTTGCTTTGAATGACACGTCCAATATGACATTTCTAAAATGAGACTTCTGTCATTAGCAGCTGAACTGGTAAACGTCAGGCGAAGCCGAAGCTGAAGGCTGTTTTAAAAACTGATAGAGTATTTTCTCTTAGTATTACATATTAATAATTTTTTTTAATTGTTACTTAGTGATTTTAATACTTTAGAAGACATGTTCCATTATTCAATCCTAAGAGATTTTTACTAAATTTTTTGTGAATTCAGACTTTTGAAATGGTTCATGGTTTTTAAAAATGTCTTATATTTGATAATTTAAGCTTTCCCGGTGATGTTAACATAAGTTAAACCTTCATGGTTTTTAAAAATGTCTTATATTTGATAATTTAAGCTTTCCCGGTGATGTTAACATAAGTTAAACCTTACATTTCTGACTCATCAACAACGTAAATTTGAAAGTGCTTCATTACAGGCCCACCCGTAAATTGATTTTCATAAGTTATTCTTCATAAATGGGCCATTTAGCCAAATTAATTAATATCATGAAGTCTGGTATTTGCAGATGCACTAGGTACTGTTTTGAAATACTTTAGGGTTCTTATCTTATATTTAAGTTACGTTCCTGTTTCTTCCAATTCAGATGTTCACCAGGAAGATCAATTAGGGCCTTTATATTTATTCAAGCTTCATGTACAATAGCAAAAATTTTTTCAACAACTCAACAACTAAAACAATTCTCTGACAATTTGAACCTTTAACATTATTATGTAGAATTTAACACTCTACAAAAAAGTTCCTTACTGTATCCTTAATACGAAACAAAAACGGTTTTTTCTTAAAATTCTATTTATACTGCAATTATTTCAAAAGACAATAACACACAAATATTTTAAAACTGTTGAAAACATTTAGAAACTTATTATTATAAGTTCTTTATAAGCAAGCTTTGTAGACTAGATATTATTTGTATTTGGCCTCAAGGCAATGGTTGGTTGTAACTGAATGACTTTGAAAGTTGCGTTTAACAATCTGAAAGAGTTGTTTAATTATTGAGGCCTTAAGATTAAAGTGACAGAAACACTAAGTATATATCATAACAGCACAAGAACATCCTGTATTTTTCCATTTTCATATATTAGCTGGACAAATATTGAATAGTATGATTTTCACTGAACAAAATTTTCTTGTTACATTGTTACTTCCCTTTTTTTGATTAAAGGTCACCATAATATCTTATCTCAAGTTAAGAAAACAAAAAGCGTGTGCTCCAAACCACTCACAATAACATTTTCAAATATTTCTATTTATTTCCTCGAATCCAATCCTGCCATCACATCGTCCTTGAGGCCTTAACCATATATGCATACCCATCTCAGAAAATCCTCGGATTTAATTGATTCTCGAGTTCAATTTCTTATTTGGATCTTCCGCGTAACCTACAAACATACAAACCAATGTTTATACATTTATATAAAAAGACAGCATCTGCTTTTCTGCTAATAAAAGACAATTTCAAATCCATACTCATTAATCTTTTCTTTGTTTATATAAAATACTTCTACATATATAGATAGATACCGAATACCTTATCCAGAGAAACAAACAACATAACTGGAAAGTCATATCAAGCTAAGAAAACAAATTGCTACCAAGTCGTTACATTTAACCATCACCCACTTCTCTCACCGATTTACACTTTGGGGCTGTTCTGCATGTGTTTTCTGAATGAGAGACTTAAATGAAGAACAACTAAAAAAAAAACAATCCTAAATTCCTCCCGAAAATCCATTTCATTTCACATGGGTTCGTTTCATTTAACTTTGTGCTGTGTTGAAGCTAACTTCCCGCCCGCACTCTCCTCATCCCTCTCTCAGTCACCACCTCCCTTCTTCCCATCCATATACACTATAGCATCCCTCTTCCCTATAGCCCCATCTGTTGGTATAACATATAACAAAGAACAAACAAACGAACATGAAGCGCCCCCCTCCGGAACATTAAATAACATTTCTCTCCATAAAATTTCAATTTGCAGCCCATTCATCAGAATAATTGAACAACTCTGACAGCAGAGCGGAGCGTAGCGCGCTTTCACTGTTTTAAGTGTTCCACAGGCAATTCACTTGAAAAAAAAATAACCCTCAACCACCATCCACAGTGTGCTCCTTTAATTTCAGCTTAAAAACCTCCCCGCATTTCGTCCTTGCACAATTCTCTTGTCATCGTAGTCGTCGTCGTCGTCGGTCGCTGGGTGGGTGTTGGTAGGGTTCAGGGTAAGTCAGGACGCGGAGGAGCATAAACCGAAAAATATGGCACAGTGCAAACATTTATCCCGGATCATCCGCATCGGGACTTCAGATGGAGTCGTAGGTGGTTTGTGTCGTCTGTTGGCAGCTGGCAGTTGTTGCCACCAAAGGGCAACATGTGAAATCCATCCGACATCCAACTACGAACAACCAACAAGCAAGCGACGAACGACGAACAAGGAAAGATAGCTACTCGACTCGTATGTGGCTGATGGCTGGCATCAAGGAGTCCTTGATACGCATCAAGCATTGAATTATTTACAAGGACCTCCATTTGCCAGCATACGAAATCAGATCAAGCTGAAAAGAAGGGTTCCTATAAAATTACCTTCAAAGAATACACAGAAGCACCAGGGCCGGGGGTATTAAACGAGGATAAAATATTGTATGACATTTTAAGAATCTTCACAGGAGCATCATCCAGATCCACATCCTTATACCATTCTTCTGGTCTTTTTCTTCCTCATCCTCGTTCTCTTCTTCGTCGTCGTCGTCGCCGCCAATGCCTGTTTCGGCCAACAATTGCGATAGTAATGGCAGTAGTTTCATTTTACGCTTACTTTCACCAAAACTCCCGAGGATAAGATATTTTATTCCAGCTCCTGGAATATGACTCGAATTTAAGTCGACGATGCCACTATAAGAAAATAGCCGAATCACATCAGGAAGAACTTGTCGGTTATATCATACATCCATTCTCAAGAATATATTATAGGAGCAGGGAAAAAGGAAGTGATTTTATGTCCTCGTAAATTTCATCCCTGTGAATAACATTTTTGGTGAGATCCTCCTTTTCTAAAGGTTTGTTTGTTTTAGCTCAGCGCCGCCGCCGCCACGGTTAATGTCCAAAAAAGCCTCTGCTTCACTTTTTTCTAAGTCGACTTCAGTTTTATTAGAAGTTAGAATCTTAAGGAAATCATTTGTATCTAAAGTTTTAATAAGTTTATAATTTCACGCCCTGAAAATCAGACGGGGATGGAGAAATAAGAAGAGGCCCATTGAATAGATGACATTGTGGATCATTATTTCTGTTGTGGTGGAGGAATGAAGATGAATTGAATATGCCTTTTCCTATTTTGACAGGAATTTTTTAAATCATGAATTATTGCCTTATCTTCAAAAACGAAAGATTAACCGCCGAGAAGTTGTTATGGTTGTTTACAAATTGTCTTAATGAATTAATTTACGATACTGCACTGATTTATCACTTGCAAAAATAGTATTAGTATGTTTTCAAAATATGTATTTTAATACAAAAAAAAGGCTCAAACAGTTTAAGTACGTTAGGTAAAATTTAATTATAAATTAAGCAAAATATTAACAATGGAAATTAAGATCAAACTTATTGAATCTAATTCGTCTTTTATCAGACTTTGACCATATTAGAGTAATTTCAAAAACAAATCCTAATTATGAAACCTATTGGACGAACCTTCTACAGAACATGTCTGTTTTGAGTGCGATTTGTGTTGTTGACAGTAACTTGAAAAATTCATTTCGGGCAAAAAATGGAATTAACTCGTGAACATTTTCGTTTGATTATGTTTCATAACTTTTGACGTTGATTATCAAGACAAGATTGCAGCGTTGAACTTAGTTCTTTCTACAGCGATAAAGTACCACCCTATATCAGTGTAAGAAACTGGTATAACGAATTCAATCATGGTCGTCGTTCGTTCCAGGACGAATTATATTAAGGTCGTTCAAAATCGGTTGGTGTGCCACAAAATATCGATGCTGTGCATGAAGTGATAAAGCAAGATCGACATGTTACATATCATGAGATAGAAGCATCTTTAGGCTTTAGTAAGACTAGCATCAAGCATCAAAAGATATTACATGAACATTTGCCGTGAAAAAGATTTTTTCGCGTTGGATCCCGCATAACCTTACAAACGCTCAAAAGAAAGGTCGTGTAGATTGGTGCAAGGAAATGGTGGTACGGTCAAAGTGCATCAAAGGCAGAGTTAAATATCTACACAGGTGACAAATCATGGATCTATGCGTATAAGCCCGAAACAAAACAGCAATCGACTGTATAAGTCTTCCATAATGAGCCAAAGCCAACAAAAGTTGTTCGCGGAAGAAGCACATCGAAACAAATGGTTACCTGCTTTTTCGGATCTACCAGTCATGTGGAGACAGTAGCGTTAGAGCAACGCAAGTCAGTCAATTCTGATTGGTATACGACCATTTGTTTGCTAGAAGTCATCGGAGAAATTCGAAAAATCAAAAGAAGAGGCGAATCATTCTTCATCATGAAAATGCAAGCTCTCACACATCGGCTCAAGCAAAGGAATTTTTGACCAGCCAAAGCATCGTCAGTTTAAGCTGTGCTTTCGATTGCATAAGACGTGTTCTTTTTCTATTCGTAAGCTTTCGTTAGACACCATTCCCAAACGTATAAGATCGCCGGTTCCCGGGGACAAACACTTGTCCTCGGATAAAAAATTGTGTTCAACGATGAATCCTGTATATAAAAATAGATTTACCCCGCTTCAATGTCATCCAGATACTGACAATTCGGATATGGAAGACTTAGAACCACCTCCCGCTAAAAATGTATAATATGTGCCACCAATTAAAGTTCTGCGAAAATCGCCAGAATATATTCACGCGCTCATGAAAACATTAAAAGTGAACGATTATTCAATCAAAAAACTTTCAATTGGAATAAAGATAGTGTGTGAATCGCTTGCATCATTTAATATATAGTGATAAAAAAACTCAAAGATGAAAATTGTCAATATTTCACTCACGATTTAAAAGGAACAAAATCATTTAAAGTTGTGCTATACGGCTTAGAAGATTTAGAGATAGATTCTCTTAAAAATGAACTTATTTCACTCGGTCTTCAGTGCATTGAAGTAAAAAAAATAACTAAGAACTATGATCATTACATTGATACCTTTTATCTTGTGTCTCTTATGAATGGATCTATTAAATTAACTGATGTTAAAAAGAATTTTCGATCTATTCTTCACACCCAAGTGAATTGGAATTTCCAAAAGAAAATCAAAGGTAAGCTCACACAATGCCACAATTGCCAAATGTTTGGGCATGGGCAAAGAAATTGTCACATTAAAACTTTTTGTGCCAATTGCGCTGGCCATCATAACACATCTGAATGCGACAATGCTGCTGCTGTAAAATGTGCCAACTGCAGTGGGAATCATAAGTCTACTGACCCATCATGCATCAGTAGAATTAAATATCTGCAAATAAGAGAGAAATCAGCTGTTCGAACACCAAATCGTCACTCATCACCTCATGCTTCACCACCACAAGCGGAGCCTACATTTAACTCTGTTCTAAAACCGGTTTCACTGTCATCAATAAATGACTTTCCTATGCTCCCACTCCCGCACAAGCGACGTGTTGATGTTCCGAATAAAAGCTGCGCGAACTCAAGCTCGCATATGCCCAACCCTTCTCCCACTCATATCGCGTGGGATTCTCACTCATCACTCACTCAACACTCAACTCCCAATGCAACCACAACTAGCAACATGGTTGGCAACAACAATGTTGATACGAATGTCAATCTCTTTTCTATGTATGAATTAAATGCTCTCTGTTTTGAAATGATTAATAGCTTATCTGTTTGTAAAACTAGAGTAGATCAATTTAATGCGATCGCACGTTTAGCAAATAAGTTTTTGTATTCAAAATCCAATGCTAAGTAATATGACAGACACACACATACAAATTGTAACTTGGAATGCTAAAGGCATTCGAAATAAGTTTCAAGAGTTTTTAAATTTTCTGAATAGTAATGACATTGGCATCGCACTACTAACTGAAACTTGGCTAAGTTCTGTAATCAAACTTCCATCATCCAATTTCAAATACTATCGGTTGGATAGAGTTGATCAAATGGGTGGTGGGGTTTGCAATTATAGTACGGAGGTCAATTCGACATTCGCTTTTACCAATAATTCCGACACGAGTTGTTGAAAGTATTGGTATCAAAATTATGCTTAAAAACCAAACATCAATAAAAATTTTGTCTGTGTACTTTCCCGGTGGAACTTCTTCTGAACTCAAAAGAAAATGGTTAACCCAAGATTTAAAAAAGCTTTTTACAATTAGCGGTGGTTTTTTGATAGGCGGTGACTTTAACTGTCGCCATAGAGATTGGGGATGTTTAAGAGCTAACGCTTGGGGAAATATCTTAGCAAGTCTGCCCTTGTCAATTCCAATTAATATTTCTTACCCTCCTTGTCCAACATATTATCCTTCAGGTTCACGTGGTAGTCCTTCTGTTCTTGACTTGTTTGTGTCAAATGTACCATGTCTTATATCCCAACCAACTAGTTTTCAAGCTCTCAGCTCTGACCATAATCCTGTTTTTTGTGACCTTTTATGGTCGGGTGAAAAAAATGTGCAATACTTTCAAGATCTTAAAAAAGCAAACTGGTTTTTGCTTTAGAAGAAAAATCAATAAAAAAATCCAAAGTAACCCTACACAGCTCGAAAATATTAACTGTAAAGATAATGTGGATCTTTTGATTCATGACTTTACAGAAAAAATAAACTCTGCAATAGATGAAAGTGTGCCTAAAAGAGTAAAGAGAGAAACTTTACATACAAAATTACCATCTAATATACTAGAACTAATCAAATTGAAAAATCTCCATCAAACGAATTGGCAACGTTATCGTCAACCCTTCTCTAGAAGAATGGTTTCTTATTTCAGTAAGATGATAACAAATAAGCTTATGAAACATCGGAACCATGAATGGAATAAAAAGCTAAGTTCTCTAGATAAAACGATAAACCTTTTTGGAATATCATTAAAATTGTTAAAAATAAAAATAGAACTCTTCCATTTCTAAAGGACTCGACGTCAATATACTTCACCGACAATGAAAAAGGCTGAAGAACTTGCAAGGAATTTTTCAAAAAACCATTTGGTTTCACAAAACTTAGGTGACAGGGAGACAAATGATCTCGTCAAAGTCCAAATGCTCTAAATATGACAACACCATCAAATGCTTTTGTTAACGAAGAAAACATAAAGAATATTATTAAAGACCTCGTAACTCGGAAAGCCGGAGGTTTAGATGGTATTAAAAATGTTTATCTGAAAAACCTGTCAAGGAACGGGATTAGGTTACTTAACATTTATAATCAATTCATGTCTTAAACTTCAATATTTCCCCAATGTTTGGAAAAAGGCAAAAGTTGTGCCTATTTTGAAAGCTGGTAAACCTCCAGATGTTTCTTCAAGCTACAGACCTATTAGCTTACTAAGCAGCATAAGTAAAATTTATGAAAAAGTCATAAAAGATCAAATTTCAAAGTTTGTTTCAAATTCAAATCTCCTTCCTGACGAGCAATTTGGTTTTAGAAGTTGTCACAGCACATCCCATCAAATACAAAGAATTTGTAACCATGTTAAAGAACATCGTTTACATGGACAGTCAACAGGAATGATAGTTTTAGATATAGAAAAAGCTTTCGATTCTGTATGGCACGATGGTTTTGTATATAAAATGATAAATTTTAAATTTCCAGTGTACTTGTGTAAGATCGTTCAAAGTTTCCTGTCTGGTAGATGTTTTCAAGTGCATGTCAATAGTGGTATTTCAAATTTACGTTCTTTCTGTTTTGGAGTGCCACAAGGATCCGTCCTTTGACCATCTCTATACAACATATATACTTCTGATTTCCCAGTGCTTCCTTTTGCAAATCAGCATTATTTGCTGATGACACCGCAATTTTTTCATCGCATGAATTTTCTCTCAATATTGAGACAAATCTAAAAAATGCGATTAAAATTTTAGAAATATATTATAGCAAATGGAAGATTAAACTCAATGCTGGAAAAATGCAAGCCATCTTTTTTTCCCGAAAAAGAAAATCTTGTTTCCTTCCCAGCAGCCAAATCCATATTAATGGAAATATAATCAATTGGAATCAGACTGTAAAGTATCTTGGAGTACATCTAGATACCAAACTTACCTATAGGGTTCATATTAACACCACATTAAAGAAAATTAATCTTGCTATCAATATGCTTTATCCATTTATTAACAGAAAATCACCACTATCTACCAAAAATAAAATACTAATTCATAAACTTATTTTCCAATCAATATTGCTATATGGG